>NC_064432.1:5520000-5565000 GCF_023375975.1 Astyanax mexicanus | reverse complement strand
TTTCTCTCCCTTCTCTCCTTCTCCCAATCACTCTCACCTTTCTCTTTTTCTCTTGCTTTCATCCTCTCCTTTTCTCCCCTCTCCCTCTTTCCCTCCCCCTTTTGCATTCTCTCCATATCTTAACGTCTTTCCCTCATTCTCTATTTTCTTCCAACCTCTGTCTTTTGCGATCTCTCCCTCATTCTCTTTCTATCCCCCTTTCTCACCCTCTTACTTTTCTTCCCTCATCCTCTCTCTCTCCCAATCTCCCTCACATCTCTCTCTCTCTCCCTCACTATTCCTTTACCGCTCTCTTTACCTCGCCTTTGTGCTCTCTCTTTCACTCTCTCTAACCCTCTCTTTCACCCAATCTCCCTCACTCCTTCTCTCCCCTTTCTCTTTCTTTCTCTCCCACCCTCTTTCTTCCAATCTCCCTCACCTCTTATTATCTCCCCTCTCTTTCTCCCTCTTTCCTTCACCCTTTACATTCTCTCCCTATCTTACCCTCTTTCCATAATCCTCTCTACCTCTCCCTCATCCTCTTTCTATTCCTCTCCCTTCCCTCTTTCTATCCTCCTCTCTCAACCTGTCTTTCTCTCCCTCCCTCCCTCATTCTCTCCTCTGTCTCCTTCTATTGTCTCACCCTCTCTCTCACCCCCTTACCTCTTCCTCTTTCCCCCTCTCTTTCACCCTCTTTCCCTCACACTCTCACATTCTCTCCCTACCTCACACTCTTTCCCTCATTCTCTCTCTCCCTCACCCTCTGTCTTTTTCTTCCTCTCTTTTACCCTCTCGCTTTATCTGCCTCATCCTCTCTTTCTCTCCCTATCTTACCCTATTTCCCTCATTCTCTCTCTCCCACCCACTCTTTCTCCCAATCACTGTCTTTCTTTCTCTTTCCCTCACCTCTGTGCTTTCATTCCCACTCTCAACCTCTCTCTCTCTCTCTCTCTCTCTCTGCTGGTTCCTCTGTTCTGGTAGCAGCAGGTGTAAATGAGTGTGAATTATCATGGTTGAAGTGATCAGATCAACAAGAAGCTGTTCCTGTCAGCTGGAAGATTTATAAAAAGAACCTCACACACACACACACACACACACACACATTAACGTAGGGGAACATATGCTGAGTTGTGGAGTTTAGTTACTTTTGTGTGAACAGCTTACTTTATTATTGAAGATAAAGAACAGATCCATCTGTTAGTCCATCCATCTGTGTCAGAAACTGTCTGTGTGTGCGTGTGTGTGTGTGTGTGTGTGTGTGTGTGTGTGTGTGTGTGTGTATTAGAGATAAACCATATGGACACAAGATTGGTTCTGAATTGATAAATCTGTGTGAATGTTTTTAAGTTTTTGTGTTTAATTATGTTGAATTTTGGGCAGAGGAAGAGGAGGCGCATCTTTTCTTCATTTTCTTTGTATTACTCTCTCTTTCTCCATTTTCCTCTTTCTTTATGCTGCTCTACATTTTCTCTCTCTTTTCCATCTATCTTTTTTTACCTTTCTCTTTCTTTATTTCTCTCTCTGCTTTTCTTCCTGTCAATATCTCTCGCTCCTTTCCGTCCTTTTTCTCTTTTTATATCCCTGCTATTTCTCTCTGTCCTTCTGTCTGTTGGTCGACTTTTCTCTCTCCTTTCTTTTCTCTTTCTTTATCTTTCTCTTTCTTTATCTTTCATGCATTCTTTATTTTCTTCCTCCCCTCTCTGTCTATCTCACTCCTTTTCTCTATGTGTCTCTCTCTCCCCTTCTTCCACTTTCTTTTTTTTATTTCCTTACTTTATCTCTCTATTAATGTTGCTCTACTTTTCTCTCTCATTTCCTCATTTCTTTTCATTTCTCTGTATGTTGCTCTTCTTTTGACTCTCTTTTTCTTTCCTTTCTCTTGCTTTATTCCTCTTTCTCCTTTTCTTTTTTATATTTATTGCTCTTTCCTTCTTTCCTTTTTATTTTCTCTTTTTATTTCTTTACTCTATCTTTCCTTCTGTCTGTTTTACTTTTCTCTATTCTTTCTTTTCTCTCTTTTCCTTTCTCTTTCTTTATCTTTCACACATTTTTTAGATTCTCCCCCCTCTTTCTCTCTCTCTCCTTTTCTCTATTTATCTCTCTCTCCTTCTTTCACCTTCATTTTTTTGTTTCTTATTTTATCTCTCGTTCCTTCTCTATTAATGTTGCTCTACTTTTCTCTCTAATTTCCTAATTTATTTTCTATTTATCTCTCTCTCCTTTCATTTTCTCTTTTTATTTCGTCACTATTTATCTATTTTTCCTTCTGTCTGTAACTTAACCTTTTTCTCTCCTTTCTTTTTTATCTTTCAGACATTATTTATTTTCTTTTCTCTATTTATCTATTTTCCCTTCTTTCACTTTCTTTTTTTATTTCCTTACCTTCTCTCTTTCTCTTTATGTTGCTCTACTTTTTTTTCTTTTCTATTTATCTCTCTCCTTCCTTCCTTTCTGTTTCTCTTTTTATTTCTCTCTTATTTCTCTCTATTTCCTTCTGTCTGTTACCCTACTTTTTTCTCGTATTTCCTTTCTTTTTTATTTCATGCATTCTTTATTTTATTTTCTCTCTCTATCTCTCTCCTTTTCTCTACTTTTCCTTCTTTTCCTCTTTTCTTCATTATTAATGCTGCTCTACTTTTCTCTCTCCTTTCCTTCTTTCTTTTTATTTCCTTTCTTTCTTTCTCTCCCTCAAACACTCTTTCCTTTTTCCTGTGTATATCTCTCCTTCTTTCCTACTCTTCATTCCCTTTTTCCTACTGTCTGTATGTTGCTCCACTTTTCTTTTTGTTTATCTCCCACTCAGTTTTTTTTTCCTTTCTGTTTCTTTGTCTACCTCTCTTTTTCCTTTCTTTTTTCATGTATCTCTCTTCTTTCCTTTTCTTTTTCTTTCTTTCTCCTTGTTTTCTATTCTCTTTTCTTCTCCTTCATCTTTTTCTCTATTTTCTTTTCTCTTTATCTTTCTCTATAGTTTTTGCTCTGTTTTCTTTCTCTATTCTTCATCACTCTCACTCCCATTTCTTTCCCACTTTCTCTCATTTCTATTTCTTTCTCTGTCTGTGGTTACTGATGAGTCATTATTGATCAGTGATTCAGTGTGTGTGTGTGTGTGTGTGTGTGTGTGTGTGTGTGTGTGTGTGTGTGTGTGTGTGAGCTGATCGATCATCCTGAGTGTGTGTTCAGTGCTGTGCTGAGTAATGATCAGCAGAAAGTGGAGAGTGTGTGGGTGGGTGGAGACTCACAAACCGCTGCTCTCGCTATTAGAATGACCGCCACACTGCCTTTGATCAATGGAAATTTGCATGCATATAGAAAGTAAATAAATTCATTTATTACATATAAAATAAGTCATAAAAGTGTCTAGAAAAGAGTGGAGTTAAAGGTGCAGTAAAGCTCTGTTTTCAAGTACTAAACTAAAACTTAAACTCATAGTTTGTACTAGATGATAATATATCATTTTAAGTATGTATTTTATCATTTACTGTTGGTATTGAATGATTTATAGAAGCAGCACTAGGTAGGATTTCCTCGATTTTTGATCTTTTTATAGAAGTAAAATTACAGCTTGAAACTCACTGCAGCGCTGCATTGAGGTGTAATAGGAGGAATAGTGGTGCTCTCGTGTCTGTGCCGGAGCTCCTCTGAGCTCAAACCAGACTCTGTAAGTTTTCCGAGGCGACCTCGACCAACGCTCGCGAGAACTGCGACCTGCTTTCCGACCCTTAGTTCTAACAGTTCTACAAGGACTACTGCATCATTCTTTACAAACTAACATACAGACACTCAGGCAGAAGCTGGAAAGAGACAGAATATGTCTGTGAAAGCCAGAAAACGAGAAAGAGAAACTAAAATCCGCCTGAAACGTTTATTATCACACTCTACAACTGTAGGGGGAGCCCACGAGCACACAGTCTCAATCCTACCTAGTGGAGCTTTATTAGAAGTTAATAAATAATAGGTGTTAACAGTTTAAAGCGTAGGAAAGGTCATTTGGTTTGACCTTGTCAGTGGGGTCAGTTAGCTGTAGCATCTGCAGTCGGCAGCTTGTGTCTCGGGTTGTGGTTAAATTGAAACTGGCTGAACTGGCTACGCTGGTGTGTGTACGACTGCAGTCAAGCTGAGCGTTTATTCAGGGCACTCGGAGCCTCACCGTCACGCTTGGCTGATCCTGGCATTTATTTCATGCAAATGTGTGTGTGTGTGTGTTTAAACGATTGTGATCTGTGTCGTGTGTGTGTGTGTGTGTGTGTGTGTGAGTGTGTGCTTGGTTTTGATGGGCAGGGGTTGGTTTGTGGGGAGGAAACCACACTGCAGTGTTTCTGTTGTTCTGTGGTTTGGTGAAGGCTTTGGCTTCCTCTTCCTCTTGCTCTGTATGAGTGTGTGTGTGTGTGTGTTTTGCTCTGTTCGAGGCTCGGCTCTCTGAAGCGACAGCAGTAGACGGAGTGAAAGTGTCGACACAGATCTGTCTAATATCAGACAGCTTGCAGTTTCTGCACTGTGCTGTAAGTGTTTGTGCTGTAAGCTGAGATCTGAGTGTTGGAAAGCTGCCTTCGTCAAAAAGGTTGGCTATAAATGTTTGTGTTTGATCTGTTTGTATTTGGCGCATTACAGCATCTTTCCATACTGTGTGATGTTATGAGTGTAATAATAAGTACTGTGAACCTGCATATCGGTCTATAGCCCTTTCATAGCTATGGCTACAACTGTGGGAATTGCACATCAGGCTGTGGCTGGTCATTAGTCAGTACAGTTCCACCACTGGCACGTGCCAAGGCTAGCAATTGGATAGTACCGTCTTCCTGTTGAGACATGCTTTTGTTGGTCCCTGGTAAGTACAGTCCAACTGGTGCACTTTGTTTTGGGTGGTCCCTGGTTAGGACTTGCCACAGTTGGTTTATAGTCAGGACAGTCCCACCCACCCACCTAAAGAATTGCAATGACTGGTCCCCAGTCAGTATAGTTCCAAAAGTCAAACTTGCTGTGGCTGGACCGCCGATAAATAAAGTCCCACCAGTGTACTTAAGTTTGGGTGGTCCCTGGTCAGAACAGACCCACCAGTGGGACTTGCCACAGCTGGTCTATAGTCAGTACAGTCCCACCTGAGGGACTTGCCATGGCTGGTCCCCAGTCAGTGTAGTTCCACCAGTGTACTTTGCTTTGGGTGGTCCCTGGTCAGAACAGACCCACCAGCGGGACTTGCCACAGCTGGTCTATAGTCAGTACAGTCCCACCCGAGGGACTTGCCATGGCTGATCCCCAGTCAGTATAGTCCAAAACTCAGACCCTCCTTGGCTTGTCCCTGGTCAGTAAACTGGTCCAACTGGTGCCCTTTGCTTTGGGTGGCCTCTGGTTAGGACAGTCCCATTAGTGGGACTTGCCATACCTTGCCAAGGCTAGTCCCTGGTCACAACCTCAACATTTTTACCTTTTGTTTCTTGTCCCTGGACAATAGGTTCCAACCAGTGAGAATTGCTGTTGCTGCTCTATAGTCAGTATAGTATATTTCCGTTCATGGGAACTGCCATTGCTGGTCCCTGATCAGTACAGTCCCACCAGTGGGACTTTCCATACCTTGTCTATTGTCAGCAAAGTCCTACCAGTGGTTCAAAAAATGAGACATGCTGTGGCTGGTCCCTGATTATTAATGGTCCCACCACTGTAGAGTATGATCCCACCAATGAGACTTGCTGTGATCGATCCCTGGTGAGTAATGTCCCACCCTTGAGACTCCCAGTGGCTGGGATTTGGCCAGTATGGTCACACAATTGGAATGGTCCAACCAATTAGACTTTCAGCGAGTGGTCTGTGGACAGCACAGCCCCACGGTTTTTGACTTGCCATGGCTGGTTAGTGTGGTCTCAACAGTGGAACTTAGCAGGTCATAGCAGGTCAAGTATGGTCTGGACATTCCCACAAGTCTCTGGAAGGTCTTTAGTCAGTCCCACCAATAGGAATCCCACCACCTGGTCATTACAGTACAACCAGTAGGACTTTCATCAAGTGATCCCTGGTCATTCTCTTCACCGGTGCACATTTCCACACTAAGTAGTGACCACTCCAGGGCGGTCACAACCTTGAAATTGAGAATCTCTGCTTTAAACCAACAGCAGGAAGAAGCCATTTAGATTGAGACATAAAGAGAAAAACAAATAAGACCTTTCAGAGCTAATACATCAATTTATATTAATATATGAGATATATAAATAAAGGTCTGGGTAGTTTGTTTTTGTTTGTTTGTCTCCGAGTCTATTCCATCTACCTTTTTTATATGGTGTATGAATGCAGCTGCTTCATTCATACAGTGTGATTTATTTCCTCTCTGATAGAGGTTAAGTGATGCTCCCTGAACATTATTGATTTGCAGAGTGTGTGGCTGCGTCGCATACACACAATCACACACACACACACACACACACACACGCAGTCCTTCATGGCTGTGTTCCAGAGTCTAGGCCAATGCATACACACACAGTGCATTGATTTTCCTCCTTTCAGTGGGCATGTGTGGTCAGTCAACTGTCTCCTGCTGCGGCCCTAACACTGTATCTTACAAACTGCAAAGACTCCTCGCTGTTCCTGAGGATTCTGATTGACCAGCCACGCTCAAGTGTGACTGAAGATAGCGAATCAGAGAGCTGCTGTACGCAAACACACACTATATGGACACAAGTATTGAATCGGGAAGCATTAGCGTGGAGGCGGTCCCCTTTGTTTTAGCTTTAGGAACAGGTTGCGAACCTACAAACAAGCTTGTTAAAACCTCAACAAGCTGCTCAGAACTTCAACCCATAGTATCCACACCTCGTTTTTGTTGGAGTAACTGTCTCCACTGCCCAGGAAAAGACTGTATACTAATTTTCGCCACTTCACTAAGTATACTAAGCATTGCTGTAAGGATTTGATTGCATCCACCGGCAAGAGTCACGTTAGCGTCTCCAAAGACTGCAAAGACTCCTTGCAGTTCCTGAGGTTTTTAAATTCTGACTGGCCATCTACACTCAAGAGTAACTGACGTTAGAATACCAAATCAGAGAGCAACTGTATACACATAGTCTATGCTATATGAAAAAAAAGTTAAACGAACACCTACAAGATTTTCATTACATTTCATATCAATAGGCATTAGTGTGTAGTCGGTCCCCTTTTGCAGCTATTAACAGCAGGTTATGAACAAGGTTCTTATCAGTAATAGGTTATGTCACGATTTCGATATTTAATCAAAATCGATCTAAATTATGTCATGGTCTTGAGCCTCGAAGTCAAAAAGAGGATCGACTCATTTAAATAACCGCGCCCCTGAGGGCTGCCTCGAGGTCACAGGCTGCAGAGCGGAGCAGAGCTGACAGTCTGTTATTGGTCCCGCCCATAACCAGTCCTTTTACAATAACCACACCTTTTTGAATAGAGCTGAATAACGTTTTAAAAAACTAATTCTGTGGGGATATAAAAATGAACAATATAAGCAGAGGTTACACTAGCTGTTGCATTTAAATAATGGAGGTAGAATTACAGTATAGTGAAGAAAAATAACGTGATTGAAAGTTTTTGTCTGTTTTTGAAACCTATGGGGATGGGTGGGGTTACAAAGCTTTCTGCAACCGAACAGCAGGGGGCGCCCGACCTGTGGTGCCTTCACTTTTGAGAGACGATGCTCTGTCCAGCTATACACAGTCTATGGTTTCTACAGTCAAGGAAATGTTATGTGGTCCAAATTTCTATTGGCAATATTGGTCTACAGGGACTAGACAAGCAGACAAGCATATTGGACATATAATGTATATGTAATTACATATATACTGTATATATTAACACATGTACTATGTATGTAGGTACATACGTGTGCTTAATGCGGTTTGGGTCTCGTTCCAGAGCTCCTTGACAGGAATCATCTCAGTAAAATAAAACATAAAAAAACAGTTTTTGTTTTTTTCCCCCCTGCCTGTGAAATTTGGCCTCTATAAATAGCTTTCGCTGGGCCGTGATTTGCAGCATGTCTTAATTAAGAGAAGCTTCTGTCATCTGCTGCTGAGAGTAATTATCCAGGCACATGCATTCAGAGGGAAAAAGCACGGCTTAATTACCAACATTTTACTCTTTCTGCTGTGCTAATGCCGCAAATTCATCTCCCAAACACTCGCCCTGAGGTGGAAATCACAGCCAGCAGCGCTCATCCCCGTAAACACGCCTCCTACAGCATGTCTAACCACGTTAACCACCGTCAGATTTGACATAAAGACTCATTTTTAACTCGTGTAGACGTGTGTGAAAGTTCTGTTCGAGTCCGATGAAAGACATGTATCCCATTTACTAGTAATGGCTTTGAACTCTCTCTCGGACTCTGGCTGCTGATGCCAAGCATCAGAGTGGACCTGGGATTCAAACCATTCAAGACAATTCTAAGATCACAGTCGCGGTTTCTTTGATTTTACCAAATTGAAAACCTCTGGAATATAATCAAGAGGAAGATGGATCATCAAACCATGCTGAACTGCGTGGTTACGTTTTTAAAGTTATCCAAAAGCAGTGTGTAAGACTGGTGGAGGAGGAGAACATGATTCCAAGATGCATGAAAACTGCAATTATTAAAAACCAACCAGGGTTATTCCGCCAAATATTGATGGTTTGATGGAATGATTCAAAGTAAACGAGTCAGAACAGTAGGAGCACCCTGTCACTGTCATCCTTGTTGCCCTCTTCCTCCTCCTCTTCCTCCTCCTCTTCCTCGGTCTGTCCGGCACTGACGTGAGCAGGGTAATTTAGGAGTGTGGTCAGATTAGAGAGAATGAGGTGGAATTGGAAAGCAAAGGCCGGAGCTTTACATTAACCCGAGTAATCGCTGTGGCCTGCTCGTTACGCCGGCCAATCAGAGCTTTAAACGCTTTAAACCCTCCGCTCTCAGACCCCAGAGCTCTCAGGGTCCAGCTCTGTCACTGTGGGGGTCTCTGTGGGGGTCTCTATAGGGGGGCGGTGCTCTTCTGTAGGGAACGGAATGACTGTAACTACATTTATATTGCTTGGCGTACAGCGTATACACAATGATGGACGGTTGTTACACCATACTGTAATACGCTATACTCCCTATACTAAACTATACTCGGTATACTACCCTATACTAACAATACTGCTCTATACAAACAATACTACCCTATATATATATATATATATATATATATATATATATATATATATATATATATATATATACTACCCAACACTATCCAATAATATCATATACTACTAAATACTGCCCTACAGGTGCATCTAAAAAAAAAAATAGAATAGCATTAAAAAGTTACTTTACTTTAGTAATTCAGTTCTACCTCTCTATCTCTTCTTCTGTCTCCCTCTCTCTTTCACTCCCTTTGTCTCACTATACCTCTCTGCCTCGTATTCTGTATCCCTCTTACTCTAAATCTGTCTTTTATTCTCTCTCTCTCTCTCTCTCTCTCTCTCTCTCTCACTCTCTGCTTCTTATTCTGTATCTTTCTCTCTACCTCTTTATCCTTTTTCCAGCATGCTTATTTCATTCTCTCCTTCGCTCTACGTCTACCTATTATTCATCTCTCCCTCTCTCTCTCTCTCTCTCTCTCTCTCTCTCTCTTTTTTTCTCTCTCTCTTTCTCTTACTGCGTCTTAACCTGTATCACAAAAAAGGTCCTTTTTTGTACCCATTATTATATATCTGTATATATCGGTCTCTACTTTTCACACTTTTTCTTTTTTATCTCTTTTGCTCGCTCTACCTCTCTATCTCTTCTTCTGTCTCCCTCTCTCTTTCACTCCCTTTGTCTCACTTCACCTCTCTGCCTCGTGTTCTGTATCCCTCTCACTCTTACTCTGTCTTTTATTCTCTCTCTCTCTCTGCTTCTTATTCTGTATCTTTTTCTCTACCTCTTTATCCTTTTTCCAGCATGCTTATTTCATTCTGTCTTTCGCTCTACGTCTACCTATTATTCATCTCTCTCTCTCTCTCTCTTTCTCTCTCTCTCTCTTTCTTTCTCTGCTGCAGAAAGTTTGTATCTTAATCCGTGTAGAGAGCAGCAGAAGGACACTGCAAGGACAGCGCAGAGATTACACACACACACACGCACACACACACACACACACACACACACACACACACACGCACACACGCACACACACACACACACACGCACACACGCACACACACACACACACACGCACACACACACACACACCATTAAACCATGGTTTGTCAGAAGACCCACAGCTGTAAATTTATCATATTGAAACAGCTCTGTCTCTTTCTTTCTCTCCCTCCTCTTCACACACACACACACACACACACACACACAAATGCTGTGATCATGCGACGGGAAATGCCTTGTTCGCATTGTTTAATACAAATTGTACACTTTACACACACACACACACACACACTGCAGTTTAATTACGCGCGCTCTGTGAGGTGAGGGCATCTCATTTGTGTACCGTAATTATCCTGCTCTGACTTACACTGCATTAATAAACCCTGTGTGTGTGTGTGTGTGTGTGTGTGTGTGTGTGTGTGTGTGTGTGTGTGTGTGTGTGAGTGTGTGAGTGTGTGTTAATAAGCATTAACTGTGCGTAAAAACCTTTCATTAAAAAGTCGCCTAATCCATACATACACTTTATCAGTTCACTCCTCATTACCATCTCTTCTTACTGTCAGACTATCTTTCTCTCTCTCTCCTGTTACCAGTTACCATCCTGTTACTCTCCACTCTGTTACTCTCCACTCTGTTACTCTCCACTCTGTTACTCTCCACTCTGTTACTCTCCACTCTATTACGTTTCATTAGGTTAGACTCTACTTTGTTACTCCCAACTGTGTTACTCTCAACTCTGTTACTCTCCACTCTGTTACTCTCAATTCTGATACTCTCCACTCTGTTACTCTCCATTCTGTTACTCTCCACTCTGTTACTCTCCACTCTGTTACTCTCCACTCTGTTACTCTCTACTCTATTACGTTTCATTAGGTTAGACTCTACTTTGTTACTCCCAACTGTGTTACTCTCAACTCTGTTACTCTCCACTCTGTTACTCTCAATTCTGATACTCTCCACTCTGTTACTCTCAATTCTGTTACTCTCAACTCTATTACACTCCATTCTGTTACTCTTAATTCTGTTACATTCTACTCTATTACACTCTACTCTGTTACACTCCACTCTGTTACTCTCAACTCTATTACTCTCAACTCTATTACTCTCAACTCTATTACTCTCAACTCTGTTACTATCTACTCTGTTACTCTCCATTCTGTTACTCTCCACTCTGTTACTCTCTACTCTGTTACTCTCTACTCCGTTACTCTCTACTCTGTTACTCTCCACTCTGTTACTCGCAACTCTGTTTTTCTCCATTATGTTACTCTCAACTCTATTACTCTCAACTCTGTTACTCTCTACTCTATTACTCGCAACTATTACTCTCAACTCTGTTACTCTCTACTCTATTACTCGCAACTCTATTACTCTCAACTCTGTTAGTCTACCATCTGTTACTCTCAAACCAATTACTCTCAACTGTTACTCTCAATTGTATTACTCTCTATTGCGTTACCCTCTACTCTGTTGCTCTCAACTATATATATATGACTCTCTGTTCTGTTACACTCTACTCTATTACTCTCCATTCTGTTACTTTCAACTCTATTACGTTTCATTATGTTACACTCTACTCTGTTACTCTCAACTCTGTTAGTCTCAACTCTTACTCTCAACTCTGTTACTCTCAACTCTATTACTCTCATCTCTATTACTCTCTAATTACTCATAACTCTATTACTCTCCATTCTGTTACTCTCTACTCTGTTACACGCCACTCTATTACTCTCAACTCTATTACTCTCCATTCTATTGCTCTTATCTCTATTACTCTCTACTCTATTACTCTTTACTCTATAACTCTCTACTCTATTACTCTCTAGTTACTCATAACTTTATTACTCTCCATTATGTTACTCTCTACTCTATTACTCTCTACTTACTCTTAACTCTATTACTCTCCATTCTATTGCTCTTATCTCTATTACTCTCTACTTACTCTTAACTCTATTACTCTCCATTCTATTGCTCTTATCTCTATTACTCTCTACTCTATTACTCTTTACTCTATAACTCTCTACTCTATTACTCTCTAGTTACTCATAACTTTATTACTCTCCATTCTGTTACTCTCTACTCTATTACTCTCTACTTACTCTTAACTCTATTACTCTCCATTCTATTGCTCTTATCTCTATTACTCTCTACTTACTCTTAACTCTATTACTCTCCAGTCTGTTACTCTCAACTCTATTGCTCTCTACTCGGTTACTCTCAACTCTATTCCTCTCAACTCTGTTATTCTCCATTCTGTTACTCTGAACTCGATTACAATTTAATTACGTTACACTCTACTCTGTTACTCTTAACTCTATTACTCCCCATTCTGTTACTCTCAATTCTCCAATTCTTGGCACAGCACCATGCTACTAGCTTCATCATCCTGCAACAGGTTCTGTGGAAGTTTGAGCTGAAGTTACAGTTTTATTCGAGTCCTTTTCCTGATGAGGCGTCTTGGCAAATATAGACCCTTAACTGAGCTTCTGGAAGTGAAGAGAAGCAAACATTTATTCTGTGGATCCGGATTCTCTCAGTCTCCTCATCACCCTCGTCCACGTTCTTCGGTTTGACGGCTGGAAACGGCGGCTTGTGTAATTGTCTGAGCATTTGCATTCCAACCGAAGCGGCGTGTTTTTTTTTTTTTTTTTGGAGAGGCTCCAGGAGACCTACAGCCAGAGAGAGAGAGAGAGCTAGCTTCACTTCTGCTCTCTGGGAACCATGAAAATTTCATCATCCGATCTTTGAAAGCTCTGAATCTTTTATAAACGCTGCCAAAACAACTCTAATATTAACAAAAAAGACCGTTCTGAGCGTCGTTACTATCTGTAATCCGCAGAGTAGCGAGTCATTACCCGAACGGTCTGAGCGAACAAATCTGTCTGCCCGTTTAGAGCCGGAGCAAACGAACAAAGGCGAGGACGTGAATAAAGCAAGAAAACTAAATGAAGCAAAACACCGCCTGCGTCAGAAACACGGGAGTACTTACGACTGTTCTTTTTGCATTAGCTAAAAAAAAAAAAAAAAACGGTCCCTACAGTTCAGGTCCGGGTCATAGATACGACTGCAGATACGCTAATATTTGAAATCAATCTTAATAAACACTTTGGTAACACTTCCTATAAACCCTGTATTCATAAGGCCTTATGGAAGCATTTATAATGCATCATATGACATGCATAATACCTCACAATGACTGTAATAATGGTAACACTTTCTGTGAATGTCATCTCTATTAGACTTTATAACCACATTCACAACATATTATAATGCAATCATAAGGCATTATAAACATGGCTATAAATATTTATAAAAATGCATAACCCATTATAGCCATGTTTATAAAAAATTATGACTTGTGATCATAATACGTTATAAGCTGTGCTTATAGTGTATACGGTAAAATAGTGTATATATATATCGTTAATAATGTAGTCCCACAATGAAAGTCTGGCACTTTACTTAGAGCGCACAAAGACCTGTTATAATACATTATAATTGACTATAATTAATATTATATTCAAGACAAGTATAATTCATGAGTGGTTAAAAATATATTTATAGGATTACTGAGGGTGTGTTTATAAGTTGGAAGCTGTTTTAGTCATGATACAAGTCTACAGGCTGGGACTGAGTTTCTTGGTATTGATGTATAACATGTTATAAACACAGCTATTAATGCATTATGATCACAGTTCATGAAGCATAATAAACACGGCTATGATGAATTATGGAGTTTTATAAATATGTATAGCCATGTTTCTAATGCCTTATAAGTGCATTATAATGTGTTATGAATATGTTTATAGAGTCTTATTGAGATGACATTCATAGAACGTGTAACCAAAAAAGCTACAGGACCAAAAATAAATAAATAAATAAATAAATAAAAACTGTCCCTACAGTTCAGGACCGGGTCATAGATATGACTCCAGTATACGACTCTAGTATGGTAACACTTCCCATGAACGCTGTATTCATAAAGCCTTATGGAAGCATCTATAATGCATTATATGACATGCATAATACCTCACAATGACTGTAATAATGACTGTATAATAACTCAAACTGAAGTACTTACAGCGACATTCATTACAACACATTATAAACTACAAGTGTAAATAATGCCTTATAATATCTGTTAATAAGAACATTGTACAATGTAGTGTTGTAATGCACTATAACACTATAACACAGTGAAGTGTGTTTTTGTTTTGTGTGTGCTTTTCAAATACCTACAGCAAGGCATAATAACATAACATAATAACATTTACTTGTTTAAAAACACGTTTAAAACACACACTTCACTTAAAGCCAGTAAAGAGCACTCATAATGCTCTATAAGACATTGTGGCATACAGTGAGGCATAATAAAATGTACTTAACCTTTAAAAAGCATATAAAAAAAAACTCACTTCACTTCAAAGTGAAGTCAAAGTAATGACTCTATATAAGGCTTTATAATGTGTTACGCACTTTTATAAAAGCTTAATTTGAGAAATCATAGCTGCATGTTATAATGCATTAAAACAAAATATACCAAATCTGTGTTATAGTGCATTACAACGCTACCTTGTACAACGTTTTTATGAACAGATATTATATAAGGCATTATATGCCGTTTTTTTTTTATAAACCCATACACTTATAGCATATAATGTACTTTTGAGCTATTATACAGGCTTATTACTGTCATTATAAGGTATTATGCATGTCATGTAATGCATTACGAATGCAGGACGTGGGTCATTCTTCAGGACCTTTTTTGTGACTCTACAGGACTCTAGACTATATTTCTGACTCTACAGAGCTTTTTTTTGTATCTAGATCAGCCATTTCTGACATGCCATTACCATTACCACTACAGGACAGGAGTGATTCTGCAGGACACACGAAGGCCTACAGGACATGAGCGAGTCTCCCGGATATGAGTAACTCCTCCACAGGGAGAGCTTGGCTTGCCACCTCAGCATTTGGCTCAGCTTTCTGCATTATAAGGCATTATATGCCGTTTCTTTGTAAACCTTTACACTTGTAGTTTATAATGTACTTTTAAGCAATTATACAGGCTTATTACTGTCATTATAAGGTATTATGCATGCCATATAATGCATTACGAATGCAGGACATGATTATTCACGACCTTTGTGACTCTACAGGACTCTAGACTAGATTTCTGACTCTGCAGAGTTTTTTTTTTTGTAT
Organism: Astyanax mexicanus; assembly: GCF_023375975.1. Classification (NCBI taxonomy): domain Eukaryota; kingdom Metazoa; phylum Chordata; class Actinopteri; order Characiformes; family Acestrorhamphidae; genus Astyanax; species Astyanax mexicanus. Next base: position 5,549,711 of record NC_064432.1, on the reverse strand, counting down.
CTAAATCAGACATTTCTGACATGCCTTTTGTATTCCTGCAGGATCTTTTTGCGACACTACAGGACAGGAGTGATTCTGCAGGACACACGAAGGCCTACAGGACATGAGCGAGTCTCCCGGATGTGAGTAACTCCTCCACAGGGAGAGCTTGGCTTGCCACCTCAGCATTTGGCTCGTCTTTCGGCTTCCATTAGTAATTGGCTCTTGGCATTGCTACGCGTGGTCACCTGACCCGCGCTCAATAATGCAATAATTCATCTGCAGCCATGCCAAATCTGTCTCTCTCTTTTCTCTCTCTCCTTTCTCTCTCTCTCTTTTTTCTTTCTCTTTATGACTCACACACACACACAGAAGCTAAAAATAGACCTTCTATCCTCTTGTTTGTGGACATGCATGGACCCGGTGGAGAATAGTGGAGGTGGAGGCATGATCATATGGTGTGACAGACACTGACACACACACACACTAATAACACACACACACACACACACACACACACACACACACAAACACACACTCGCACAAGCACTCAGCGTGAGGCTTGTCTCTCAGTAGTATCCATCTTCCTTTCCCTTTCACACACACACAAACACGAACACACACACACACACTCTGCGAAGCTGAGGCTGTGTTAAGTGAGCGTCTCTCTCTCTCTTTTTCTCTCAGTGTTGGACGCTTTCAGCGTTTAGCTCCCTCTCTCTCTCTCTCTCTCTCTCTCTCTCTCACACACACACACAGATACACACTCTCTCACCCTGTGCGGCTCTCACGCCGGATGCTGGAGAGAGACGTGAGAGATATCTGAGAAAGAGAAAAAGAGAGAGAGAGGGAAGTAGACGGGTAAAGAATGAAGCTCGATGTGACGCCTTTTAAAGCGCTCCGCCAACAACGGGAGGCTGTTAATCACAATAAACACCGCTGTCCTGCTCTGCGTGTATCTGCGGAGCGCAGGACTAATGCTAACTGCTGCCTTCAGCGCTCCCGTTACAAATGAGCTCCACGCATCAGAAGAGCTGATCGCCGCACCTCCGAACTGTTCACCCCGGTGAGGAATTGAAGCAGAACAGCGCTAATACGGCTGATCATTTGAGCTGGGCGATATCGACCTATACCTATATGGTGCACCGGATTATAAGGCGCTAGTATGTATGTGACACTAGTAAGGAACAGGGGTGTCATCACGTTTTCCTTCTAACTCAGCAAGTCGTAATGCTGTAAAGCTAAGCCGAGTAAACAAAACTGTAATTCTTAAAAAAGTAAAAAAAGTCAAATGAGCGCTAGGTGTTAATCTACACAGATTTCTCTTCTAAAAACTGTTTATTTGAAAGAATAAAGCACTTCCGTTTATTTACAGTATGTTTAGGCTTCCAGATTTCCACTAAGGCTGGGTGCAGCAGCATTAGCAATTAGCATTAACATGAACTAGAAAATGTTAATGTTAACCGCCCAACAGCGCTACACTGAGGAACACTGAGGAGTGTATAAGCTAGCAGGTCATCCCACGTAGCTTGTTTTATCACGACGCAGTCCGATATACTTTCCTCTGAATGGTGTAAGAGCTAGCGCTTAGCGCGGTTACCAGCTAATGCTAATGCTGCTCCTGCAGTGCTAGCCATTGCTGCAGTGCTAGCCATTACACAGATCACTCTGTGTGTGTAATACATCTATATATTATACGAGTATCACATTTTGAACTGAATTAGTAAAAAAAAAAAATAACGTAACATTTTCAATGATAGTCAATTTTTTTGAGACGCACTAGTATATCGTCCAACGAAACCAAAGCCAAAAAGAACCAAAGCTGGTTAAACACAAGTTGGTTACGCTTGCAAATCTTAAGAGCTCAGATAGATAAACTGGTCTAACAGCTTACGGTATGGTATCATTTCGAAAAACCAACTACCAACAAAAGCTGGTCCTGAGCTTGACTTTTTAGCCTTTTCTTTTAATTTTTTAGTCATGATTTAGTCATTTAATCATGGCCTTGCTTTATTCCTTTGGCCACCATTGTAAAAAACATCTCTTTAAATATGAAACCAGGAGCAGGGTCAAGTAGGGCCTTGAGCAAAAAAGTAGTACCTTGTAAGTAAGTAATGAGACGAGGCACAGAGAAGCTGCACAGATCTTAAAATATGAGTGTAATGTGAGGTAGAGGAAAGTGGTCAAGCAGCTGCATTTTGCATAAGTTACAACGGATTAGAAGTGTAGGATAAAACCAGAGAACAGGAAGGAACACTGGTGCAATCGAAGCAAGAACATGGACTGTGTTGTTCAGAAGATAAACATATGGTTGTCTAATCCTGATTGGTTAAAAAAAAAGGGTCCCACTTTAAAATAAGTGTCCCTAAGTACTATGTAGTTACACGGTAACAACCTATGTAACTACAGTGTAACTACTGATGAAGTACACATTGTTACAGATTAACTACAGAGGTACAGGTTATGTAATTACACATGTGTATTAAGGTTAATTTGTAACAATGTGTATGTACTTACACATGTGTAATAGTGTGTGTAGTAGACAATAGCTGTTGGATAAGATTTTTATACTCAACTTATCACCCACACTATTACACATGTGTAAGTGCACACACATTGTAACACATGTGTAAGTACACTCACCCTGGTACACCTGTCAAAATTAACCTTAATACCACACGGACATTCCACTACAGCTTTGTGGACAGTATTTTTGTGGACAGTATCTTCCTCTTCCCATGGAGCAGAAAAAATGGATTCCCAAGTGTATCAGAAAAACTACAGGTTAATGTAAGGGAGTGCCTGTACATCAGCTGAAACTCAGTAGGAGTTGGGTCGTGCAACAGGACTATGACCCAAAACACTAATCCCAACAAAATCCCAATCCCATTTCTCCCTTTGACCCTACCACTTACCCCTACTCCTTGTTTTTGAGTGTAACCCTTCCTATTCAGACAGAGTTAGAAGGGAAAGGTGTGAAATCCTCCACCCAAAGAATTGGGACAACCCTTCAACGCCCGATACGTCATCGGAAGCACTAAAGTTCAGCAACCTAGCTGCTGCTGGTTGACTAGTTCACTTTAGGACATTTTTTGCTGTCTTCAGAAAGGGGGGAGATGGTGCAGAAATGACTTATTATTGTGCATTTCTTAATAGCTTTTATTTTATTTTATTTTTCCATTCCGCCTTAAATGCTGCAGCCCCTGCCGTCTGTTGCACCATTTAAGGTGGAACAGGAAAGTTAGCTAGCTAGCTAGCCACTGAGATGAACTATAGCAATCTTTTTTAATGCTTGTAATGAAGAATTAAACCAAAACATAGAAACTAGACAATAAACTATGGTAATATAGTGCTAATCGTCACTTTTATCCACTCTTACCAGTGATTCTCATACACCCAACCCTTCCAGCCTAACAAGAATCGGGATAAGAGGTAAGGGGTAAGGGCTAGGGCCAAAGAGTGAAATGGGATAAGGCCGTAAGCTTGAGGCGCCAAAAGGTTTACGCCAGAGCTAAAGAGCTAAAGCAGTTCCGCCAAGAGGAATGGGCTAAAGTTCCTACTGAACGCCCAATTACTCACCCAAGTGGAACACCATAGGTGACAGTATTTTAGGCTAATTTCTATGCTAACCCAACTTTTGAGACGTTTCCTACATACCGTAACGAAACAGTACCCATAAGAGCATTAGTCTGAGCAGTTTTCCCAAGAGGGCACGGTGCCCCCAAACTTTCCCCCTGTACTTTTATGTAATTGTTATCTGAGAACAAGCCCACTGACCCTGTCTGAGTGTAAAAGAACAGTAAAAAAAAAACCAACAGCCGTGCTGAGTGATAAGGAAGGCTGATATAGTGGCTCTCCAGCTCTTTATCTCGCTTCCTTTGTGCTGCACTCGCGATTCATACAGCCAGCGGTCCAGGAACCACTGAAGTGGCGGTTCGGTAAGGAAAATGTCATTTACCCACTTTCACCCAACCTGAGGTTCGCCTCTTTATTCGTTCACTGGAGCTACGAGGCTAATAGAGTTCATATCAAACATCACACTCCTAAACCCCCAGAGTCATTTAAACTCCAGTTTCCAGTGGAGGAGTTCATATAAAATGTCTACATGTCCTGTAAAATCACATAAAAAAAAACTTAAAAGAGACCTCTTAAAATTAATTCGTTTTTTTATTTTTTTTTATTATTTTACCAAATTGAAAATCTCTGGAATATAATCAAGAGGAAGATCAAACCAAACTGAACTGCTTGAATTTTTGCACCAGGAGTAAAGCAGCATAAAGTTATCCAAAAGCAGTGTGTAAGACTGGTGGAAGAGTCAAAGTGTCAAAGTGTTCTGTACAATTGCTTACAAAAAAAAAATCAAACTTTGCTTGTCTTTTAGTCAGAGAATCCTGTAGAATTCATTTCATATCTTGACCCGTAGAGTTACAATGTCCTGTAAAACGTTCCTCGTTTTTAGAGTCACAGTGTCTTGTAGGATTCCTTATGTCCTGTTGCATCTTCTTATCATCATGTACAGTTGCAACATCCCGTAGGATTTTTCTTATCTTTTAGAGCCACGTTCTGTAGAATTTCACTTGTCCTGTAGAGTTACATTATGTTGTCCCCCCCCCCCCATACTGTAGAATTATTTGTGTCCTGTTAAGTTGTCTTGTTGTTTGGAGTTACAATGTCTTGTAGGATTTTTCTCATCTTTTAGAGTCTTTTAGAGTCACAACGTTCTGTAGAATTCCGCTTGCCTTTAAGAGTCACTACATCCTGTAGATTGTCCCCATCCTTTAGAGTCTCAGTATCCTGTAGAATTTCTTATGTCCTGTTGCGTGTTCTTGACATGTCAAGTTACAATAAAATGTCCTGAAGAATTCATCATATCTTTGAGTCAAAGCATCTTTTAAGATCTTCCCTGTTGAGTTGCCTTGTCCTGTTGAGTTACAACATCCTGTGGAAGTTTCCCTGTCTTTTAGAGCCACAGTATCCTGTAGGATTCATGTCCTGCTGAGTAGTCTTGCTATGTATAAACATGAACTGAAGTAGCAACACAATTTCTGCTTCAAGCGAAGTCCTTATTGGAAAGCATGTCCACCCGGAGGCGATCTTAGCAGTTCCCTCAGGCAGAAATTTCCCGCCAAGCTCATCTCGTCTGCTGGAATGAGGAAAGTCCTGCAAAACCAAACCGATCGTACATAATAAACACTGGTCCTGCACGTCCGGCATCCCGCAGGACCCTGCAGTAAATGCTTGGATATACTGCATACTTAATTATCCTGCTTTCATCCTTCAGTTCTTCAGTGATCAGGAGCTCACAGGAGAGAAAATAAAAAAAAATGGTGGACCATTTCTTCTCAGCACTGCAGAGACTGTACTTGTATAGTGGGGATCTGTTAAAAGTGTATGTCCTGCAGACAGTGTCCTGTGGGCAACTTGCTGTGGACAGTGTCATGTGGGCAGCATCTTGTGGACAGCTTCCTGTGGAGACTGTCCTGTGGGCAGCATCTTGTGTGGACAATGTCCTGTGGGCAGCATTCTATGAGCAGCATCTTGTGGGTAGTTTTCTGTGGACAGTGTCCTGTAGGCAGCATCTTGCAGGCAGCATCTAGTGGACGGTGTCCTGTAGATGTTGCTCTGTGGACAGCTTCCTGTGGAGACTGTCTTATGGGCAGCATCTTGTTGACAGTGTCCTGTGGGCACCATTCTATAGGCAACATCTTGTGTGGACAGGGTCCTGTAGGCAGCATCTTGCAGGCAGCATCTAGTGGACAGTCTCCTGTAGATGTTGATGTAGATGTAGATGTAGATGTAGCTGTAGATGTAGATGTTCTTTCTATGGGCAGCATCCAGTGGACAGCATATTATGGGCAGCATCTTCCTGTGGACAGTGTCATGTGGGAAGCATCCTGTGGACAGTGTCCTGTGGGCAGCATCCTGTAGACAATATCTTAAGACAGTGTTTTCTGGGTAGCATTCTATGGGCAGCTTGAAGTGCACAGTGTCTTGTGGACAACATTCTATGGGCAGAATCTTGTGGACAGCATCCTGTGAACAATGTCCTGTGAGCAGCTTTTTTTGGGGGGGGGGCAACTTGCTGTGGACAGTGTCATGTGGGCAGCCTCTTGTGGGCAGCATCCTGTGGACAATGTCCTGTGGGCAGTATATTGTGGACAGTATCCTGTGGGCAGCATCCTGTGGGCAGCATCCTGTGGACAGCATCCTGTGGACAGTGTTCTACGGGCAGCATCTTGTGTGGACAGTATCCTGAGGACACTGTCCTGTGGGCAGCATCTTGTGTGGACAGCATCCTGTGGGCAGCATTCTATGGGCAACATCTTGTGTCCAGCTTCTTGTGGGCAGCATCCTGAGGACACTGTGGGCAGCATCCTGTGGGCAGTGTCCTGTGGACAATGTCCTGTTCCCACTGATAAACATCTAGAGGATGAGGATGTCTCTGACTTCACTTTATTTACCAGATGCAGCAGCTACAGTAGATACAATTGTCTAATAGAGTGGACAGTAATTGAGTGTTTAAAAACTCCAGCAGCACTGCTGCTTCTGATGCACTGGTACCAGCACAACACAGGCTTGGATGAGGTGGTCATGATGTTGTGTGTGATGACTAGCCATGCAGTTAGCATCGTGCTCTGTTGTGTGGTGTGTAAACTATTACTGTTTAAACATTGTTTCGGGGTAGAACATTGCTTTTACCGGTAAGCCGCTAAAACATGCAGGGCTAAGTTGCAGTGGGAATCCGTGCTGTAACACTGCACTAAGCGCATGAGTGAAGTGTGTAACGATGCATGCAGACAGGAGAAAGTACGAGCAGTGCGAGCGAGTCATGTTTCTGAAGGTTTACGGTTAGGAAACGCTCCTGTCAGGGGCAGTAATGTCAGAAACGCTTCTCGCGGTGCTGCTCTGTCACAGCGGAGAGACGGAAATAGGCCACGTGGTGCTGCTTTTCTAGCCTTTCCCTTTAAATAATGAAGCAGCCGTCAGGGAGCCAGCTCACAACGATGAAGATGATGATGAAGCTGCATTAAGAGCTGTTGATTATAGTTACCTGATTTAAATGTGTCTACACAGCATAAACAGCAAATAGCAAACGCCATAAGCTAATCTAGTGATAACTCAAAAGTACTCAAAGGACTTCAGGGTAACTCCAAAGCAACTGAAGGCCTCTCTCGCATTGGCTAATGTTAATATCCTGAGTCCACCCCTTAGAAGAACACTGAAAAATAATGGATGCATGAAATGTTTGGAGAATGGAACACACTGCATTCCAGTATAAGAGTATTATCTGTAAAACACTAACTCACCTTGTTCCTGAACCAGTTTACTCATGGAGGGCCAGTTTACTCATGTACAAAAGTGGTGTACTCTGGTTTGTTCACACACTAGCACTACTAAACTGGTTTATTCATGCACTGAACCAAATTACACACAAAGAGGTTTGTACGCACACCCTAAATCAGTTTACTGAAACTAACTCACCTTGTTCCTGAACCAGTTTACTCACGGAAAGCCAGGTCATGTTCAAAGGTGATATACTCTTACAAAACCAGTTTGTTCATGCACTAGCACTACTAAACTGGTTTATTCATACACTGGACCAGTTTATGGTTAAATGCTCCATTCACACCTGGCATTTCAATTGTTTTTGGTTGTTCTGTTCAAAAGCATTCGCAACAACACAGAGACTTATACGGTGCCTGCCAAAATGAACCAAAACAAGAGTGAAAACAATCCAGACTACAAATTGCAGGTGTGAACACACCCAAGAATCAGTTTCCTGAAACTAACACACCTTGTTCCTGAACTAGTTTACTCACGGATAGCCGGGATACTCATGTTCAAAGGTGATGTACTCTAACCGAAACCAGTTTGTTCACGCACTAGCACTAAACTAAACTGGTTTATTCATACACTGGACCAGTTTGCTTTGTTTTTAATACAATGATTGTATATAAAGTTCCACTACACTCCTCACAGCCAAAGCGCAGTGGTGCTCAGCAGATCGCATGTTAAGTCACGCTGTTTGGACCAATTGTTGTATTGTAAAAGTGGTGTGAGAGCTATGATTTATTCATGTGCCCTGCATTTAGCATTTAGCTGACACTTTCTGCTGGTGGCGATGTGCATTAGCCAGCTGCGAGGACAGGCACCCTGAAGCTATATGGGGTCAAAGCCAGTCAGGAACACTCCCGAGCCGACAGTAGACTCGCTGTGACTGTGTGTGTGTGTGTGAGTGAGAGAGAGAGAAAGAGAGAGAGAGAGAGAGAGAGAGAGAGCGAGAGTCATACTCAATATAATAAATACAGACATGAAGGACAAGGATGATCAACGTTTTTCATAACCTGATCAATTGGTTCAATAAATATGGATGGCTTTATAAGTCATTTTCAGGTCAGCGTATTTAGTATCTAAAGACAGTTTTTCTTTCTGCCACAGGGGGTGACAGAGCCTACCTACATCACACTCACTATATTTTTACTCTCTAAGCAAAATACAGTACCTTCACATGCAACATGGAGAGTTTTCCAGCATGAATTTCCTGTTTAAGTTCATGCCACAGCATCTCAATCAGACATGGAGTGACTAGGCCACTCCAAAACCTTCATTTAGTTTTTTTTAAGCCATTCTGAGGTAGACTTTGTTTTCGTGTACTTTGGGTCATTGTCCTGCTGCAGAACCCAAGTACGCCTGAGCTTAAGGTCACGAACAGATGGCCGGACAGACATTCTCCTTCAGGAAAGCAGCCCCAGACCATCACACTACCCATTCAACATGTTTGAATTTCAGCATGATGCTTGGTTAAGTCAAACTGAATTGAGAGAACCAAACTGAACCAAGAAAGCCAAACTGAACCAAAAAAACAAACTGAATCAAGAAAGTCAAACTAAACTGAGAAAGCCAAACTGAACCAAGAAAGTCAAACTGAATCAAGAACCAAACTGAACCAAGAGAACCAAACTAAACTGAGAAAGCCAAACTGAACCAAGAAAGCCAAACTGAACCAAGAAAGCCAAACTAAATTGAGAGAACCAAACTGTACCAAAAAATCAAACTGAGTCGAGAGAACCAAACTGTACCAAGAAAGCCGAACTGAACCAAAAGAGCCAAACTAAATCGAAAGAGCTGAACTGAACCAAGAGAGCCAACATCAATCGAGAGAACCAACTGAACCAAGAAAGTAAACCGAATCAAGAGAACCCAACTGAACCAAGAAAGCCAAACCGAATCGAGAGAACCCAACTAAACCAAGAGAGCCAAACTGAATCAAGAACCAAACTGAACCGAGAGAGCCAAACTAAATAAAAAGAAACAAACCTAACCAAGAGCCAAACTGAACCAAGAGAGACAAACTAAACTGAGAAAGCCAAACTGAACCAAGAAAGCCAAACTAAATTGAGAGAACCAAACTTTACCAAAGAAGTCAAACTGAGTTGAGAGAACTAAACTGAACCAAGAAAGCCGAACTGAACCAAAAGAGCCAAACTAAATTGAAAGAGACGAACTGAACCAAGAGAGCCAACATGAATCGAGAGAACCAACTGAAACAAGAAAGCCAAACCGAATCAAGAGAACCCAAGTGAACCAAGAAAGTCAAACTGAATCGTGAGAACCAACTGAACCAAGAAAGCCAAACCGAATCAAGAGAACCCAAGTGAACCAAGAAAGCCAAACTGAGTCGAGAGAACCAAACTGAACTAAAAGAGCCAAACTGAACCAAAAGAGCCAAACTAAATCGAAAGAGCTGAACTGAACCAAGAGAGTCAACATGAATCGAGAGAACCAACTGAACCAAGAAAGCCAAACTGAATCAAGAGACCCTAACTGAAACAAAAGAGCCAAACTAAACCAAGAAAGCCGAACCAAATCGAACCAAAAGCGCAAACTAAACCAAAAGAGCCAAACTGAACCAAGAAAGCCAAACTGAACCGAGAGAGCCAAACTCTCTGTTTATCTGATGCACCATTTGAGGTGGAAAAGAAAGGTTAGTGATTACCGTAATTTATAACAGGGAAAATACTTACATTTGTGGGTTTCTTTGGTCGTGAAAATCTCTGTAAAATACCCCATCAAACCTAACAAAAAACCCATAGGTATGCACACACAAAGCAGAGGGGTAGGGCTAAGTGGTGGGGCCAAGGGGTAAAATAGGATTAGGCCTCAAGCTCAGCAGAAAAAGAGCCAAATCGAATTGTAAATTGAACCAAAGTGAGAGCCAAACTGAACAGAGAGTTCTGCCAAATATAATGAATCGAATGGAGGGCAGTGCCGAATTAAGAGTGTCAAATTGAAAACAGAGATAAACTGAAAAGAGAATCGTGCCAAACTAAGACAGAACTGAAAGAACCAGATGGAAAGCCAAGCCAAACATAGAGCAGAGCCAAACTGAACAACGTGAACCAAGAGAGTCAAACTGAGTGGTGAGTTAAATAAAGAGTTGAGGCAACGATCGTTTAGTGAGTCATGGAAGCACGCCTCAAGTTCTTTTTATTGGTCTGAAAGTCTGAATCATCTAAAAAAAAGTGTTTTCATGCTACCAACAAACCAGAACACGATTCAGTTAATACAAACCGAAACCGCCTGTTTTGGTCGGACCAAATGTCGACTGTTTGCCAAGTCAGTGTCTCTTGGTTCAGGAGTCGAAGATTATGATTAAGCGCAAGTTTACAACTGTCCATTACAGCTGCCTTTCCTGACCGATTAGCAGCTTCAGAGTCTTTCATTAAACTGCTCATTCCCTTCTTTACCTTTCTGACACTTTCTCTCTCTCTCTCTCTCTCTCTCCCTCTCTCTCTCGTTCTCAGATCAGCGGGTAAATGGAGTGTGTAGGATGGGGGACTCATGCTAACTGCAGCGCTCCGCTGGGAATCCTGCCTAATTCCGGTTAATTCTGCGGATGCCCCCATGTTCCCAGACGGGTGCTAACCGCTCAGTTACGGCACAGTAAGTGCCTGTCCCAGCGGAGAAGGCAACGGGTAATGAAAACTTCCCTGGCTGGAACTTAAAGCGATAGTTCAGTCAAAAGTCAAAAACCCACAGTAAAGGTCTTGCAGAGAAGACATTCTGTCGAAATGACTAACAAAAGAATATACAACTTGATGTAAATATGACCAACATCATGTCATAGTGCCACCTGCAGTATGGAAGCAACTTTATGCAACCTTTCCCAAAAGCCTAGAAAATCTCGGCAGCCAATGAACACAGACTTGGGATTCCACAGAAACCAACTAGCAACACCTGCGCAACCACCTAGTGCTCCACAGAAGCCAGTAAGCAACACCCTTGCAACCACCTGCACTACTGCATCAAGCACTTAACCATCCATACCCAACCATAGAATACTTCAGAAAGCAACTAACAATACCCTTGTAACCACTTGGACTACCACATCAAGCACTTAACCATCTTCTGGCAACCACCTAGAATATTTCAAGAACCAACACCTTTGCAACCACCTTAAACAACAAAAACCAACAAGCATCAACCTTGTAACTATATCTGGAAGGTGCTAAGCTCAACTATCACTTGAATTTGAAGACGTAGCGTTTTTTGTCGTACGGATATAAGAGCCGCATTTTCAGTGCTTGCTGCTATCTTAAGTCTTTAACCTCATGAATTCTCATGAATTTTTCCAGTAATCGGGCTCAATACTGAAGTTCAAGCGCAGTGGAAAACTTTATTTTTAGAAATTAATCTGCGGCGTCCCGCTAAGGAAGACATGGCGGGCTGCTTGTGTGCCGGAGAAAAGTTCTCTCGGCAAACCTTTTATCGCTTGTCCGGGCATGTTGCAGCACTTTATTCATCACAGCGGGGCTGAGGGATTATAGCTGAGTCATCGGTGAGGACGGGGAGGGGGAGGGGCAGGGGACGAGCGAGAGAACGGCGGAGAGAAAGAGAGAGAGAGAGAGAGAGAGAGAGAAACATGGTAGTGTTGTAGTACACTAACCCCCTTTAAAATGAAGGGTCCATATGAGGGTCCGCACTTCAGTTCTTCTAAAAACGCTGTAAATAAGAGCCGAGGTAACAACCCTTCATTAATACATGCTGAGAAACGTGCTAAAGCTACACACTGTGCAGAACTACTCTTTCCATATTCAGATACTGAAAAATTCTATATAGTTAAAAAAAATAACTTGTAATAAACTTTAATAACACTTTTTAATAACATGTTTTATTTATTAAAGGAGATTTTGACTAGGACACTCCAAAACTTTCATTTACTTATTTTTACACCATTCAGAGGTGAACTTTTTTGTGTGCTTTGGGTCATTGTCCTGCTGCAGAACCCAAGTACATCTGAGCTTGAGGTCATGAACAGATCTCCAAAAATTCTCCTTCAGGAGACAAACCAACAAACACATACTTTTAATAACACAGAAACCAACTAGCAACACCTGTGCAACCACCTAGTGCACCACAGAAAAGCAAACAAGCAACACCCTTGCAACCGCTTGGACTACCATATCAATCACTTAACCATCCTCTGGCAACCACCTAGAACACCTCAGAAACCAACTAGCAATACCCTTGCAACCACCTAGACTACACCATCAAGTATTTAACCATCCTCTGGCAACCACCTAGAGCACCTCAGAAACCAATAAGCAACACCCTTGCAACCACTTGGACTACCATATCAATCACTTAATCATCCTCTGGCAACCACCTAGAACACTTTAGAAACCAACTAGCAATACCCTTGCTACCACCTAGACTACAACATCAAGCACTTAACCATCCTCTGGCAACCACCTAGAACACCTCAGAAACCAACTAGCAATGCCCTTGCTACCACCTAGACTACAACACATCAAGCACCTTACCATCCTCTGGCAACCATCTAGAACACCTCAGAAACCAACTAGCAATACCCTTGCTACCACCTAGACTACAACATCAAGCACTTAACCATCCTCTGGCAACCACCTAGAACACCTCAGAAACCAACAAGCAACACCCTTGCAACCACTTGGACTACCATATCAATCACGTAACCGTCCTCTGGCAACCACCTAGAACACCTCAGAAACCAACTAGCAATAACCTTGCTACCACCTTTAATACAACAGAAACCAACAAGCATCAACCTCACAACTATATCTAGAACACCAAAGAAACCAAGTTGCTACCCTCTTGCAACCATCTGGAACACCACAGCAACCACCAATGATTTAGATCACCTCTGAAACCAACTAGCAAACCAACTTGCAACACCTTTGCAACCACCTAAAACATCACAGCAAGCATGTAACCATCCTCTCCCAACAACCTGGAACGCCACAGCAACCACCTAGCAACAACCTTAAACGTACTGTATCTAGAATCCCACAACAAACATCCAGCCATGCTCTGGCAACCACCTAGATTACATGCCTTTGGAATGCGTGCGACATGTGGTCTTGCATTGTCTTGTTGAAAACTGCATTGAAATCCCTGTAAAATATGTAGGGCCCTATTTTAGTGATTAATAGGTGAGCTGAAAAACCTTCAGTGTCAGTGTGACTTTGCTATCGTAACGACGGGTAAAGTATGCTTTGCGTGGCTCAAAGCATGCTAGCATGAAATAAACCAGTCAGTGCGCCACTTGCCGCACATTTCCTTTAAGAGCCAGGTGCGCTCTGCCTTTGGCGGATTGCTATTTCATGGGTGCAGTTAAGTTTGAATAGTTCCCTATAGGCACGCAATCAGTCAGTGGCACACCTGTGTTTTCCGTTGCCAAGATAGCAATTAGCCAGAATTTTACCTGAATAAACACCTTACTTCCAGACCACGGCAATCATAGATGCATAAATGTATTTAGACGTAGACTGTAGGAGCACATAGCATCAATATCTTCCAAAAAAAAAAAAAAGATCAGGAATACCAATTTGTCTTAAGATGACCTTATCCAGATGTGTTCTCTTTAGTGTTTGATACTCTAAAATTTACACTCATTCATGCAGAGGTTCAGTTAGAGCTTCAGAAGGCCATGGATATATAGGTAACTCTTTATTTAGGCTACGGAGAAAAGTTCACAGCAGCTCTTCGGCGGTTCCTAACTTTCATTTCTTTATTTATTTTCTGAACGGTATGATCGGCTGCTCGAACAGGGACAGTGGCCGGTGTGGGTCATCAGGTGCCTGAAGCCTCGTGAAGAACACAGATAGTAAGTAGGCTGAATGTTACGCTCTCTAACTGGGACGTGAGCGGCGGCAGCAGAAGGTGAGGCCTGCTACTTTTTCTGGTCTGCAAACAAAGAGCATGTAGGTAGATATTCAGGGACGAAACAGATGGTGTTTGTTGGAGAAAGAAGGCAAATGAATGCTGTGTGAAGAATCGTGGTATATCGTCGATAACAGTTGTTGTAATTTATTGGTGTACATTGATGTTTGATGGTGTTGGAAAATGATGGTATTCATTGGAGAATGTTGATTTTGGATGGAAAGTTTGGTGGTGTTCAGCGGAAAGTGAAGGTATTAATTGGAGTATGTTGTTATTGTATTTCGAGGTGTTGTGGAGAATGATGGTTGATATGAGTATATTGTTGGTGGAGAGTTTGTTGGTGTTTACTGAATCTATTTATTGGAATATGTTGCTATTGGACTTCGAGGTGTGGTGTTTGTTGGAAAATGATGGTATTTATCGGTGAATATCAACGTTGGATAGAGAATTTGGTGGTGTTTGGTGAAAAATGAATGTATTTATTCAAGTACATTTTTATTGGATTACAAGGTGTGGTGTTTGGATAGAGAGTTTGGTGGTGTTTGTAGGAAAATGATAGCCTTTATTTAAGTATATTGTTATTGGATTTCGAGGTGTGGTGTTTGGTGGAAAATGGTGGTATTTATTGGAGTATATTGTTGTTAGATGGAAAGTTTGATGGTGTTTGGTGGAAAATTATAGTATTTATTGGAAAATTTAGATGTTGGATAGAGAGTTTAGAGAGGTAGTGTTTGTAGGAAAATGATGGCCTTTATTCAAGTATGTTGTTATTGAATTTCAAGGTGTCCTTTTTGGTGGTAAATGATGATATTTGCTGGTGAATATTGATGTTGGATGGAACATTTAGTAGTGTTTGGTGGGGAATAATGGTATTTATTGTAATAATTGAGTACATTGTTGTTGGATGGAGAGTTTGGTGGTGTTTTGAGGACAATAAAGTTTTTTATGAGGTCTATAGGAGTAGGATTCGTGCAGGGTGATTTGGGGTGCACTGTGAGTAACTGAGACAGTGCTGGATTTTGCTACGGGTGAAGAGTTTTTTCGTTTTTCCGTTTTGATACAGATGTAATTGAAACCTCTGAGGCTTTGGCTGAGCATGAAAAATTGCCTCATTGATTTCCGTTTACTGCAGTCCCACTAAAGAGGCGTTTTGTTCTGGGGAGAAATCCTCGACCAGGCTCGATTATTCCGGCACCGACGTCAGCGTGCCGACGACTTCACAGAGATCTAGTGAAAAGAAGCACTTAACTTAGCCTTTAAAAACCATTCCTCCTGAGCTCCTCTCTGCTCCAAGACCTCCTTCATTCGCTCTATTGATATTGCACCTGGCACTCTGTCTCTCTGGAGTGCCCTTCACGTCTCCTCTGCACTCTCGAAGGGCGCTCTTCAAGGTTGGCCTTTACTTGCAGCGTTTAGTGGCCCATGGCAGTGATGGTCCAAGTACACTTCACAGGGCAAGTGCACTCTTTTCACCAGAGGAAGTCCATCTTTCACTCTTTCTCTCTCTGAGCTTTAATGGATATAAAAGTTTGAAGGTTTGACCCTGTCAATGTGTAAACATACTGTACATAAAACACTGGCGTCACCTATTGCCTGGACCACACTGCAGGGCACACGATAATTAAGCTGAATTCAAGGTCAAGCCGAATGGCGAACCAAACGTTAAGCCGAGCTAAGCGAAGAACCATGTTGAATGGAGAGCGAAGCTGAATGGAGAAAGAGATGAATTGAATAGACCCTGTTAAAAGTAAAGTATACGCTAACTGAGGAACATCTTTCTTTAATTTGAAACTGTAGAGAAAGTAGCTTTGAGGTCTTGGTGGGTATCAACCAAACCATGGTCTAGTTTGTTTGAAGTCTAAAATCTTTCTCACTCTTTTTGAGAACAACATATTGCGCTTTTGACCCCTATATCTACTGTAGCTGTAGATTAACCTTTACAACGCGTAGATTCGGCAGAACTGGCCGATTGGCAGATATCCCAGTGAGTCAAGTCAAACAGAGACAAACTAAATGAAAAGCTAAGCCAAAAAATAGAAGACTAAAACTGATCAGAGCACTGTGGCAAATAGAAAGAGTCAAAGCGAGAGCCAAATCAAATAAACAGTCTGAACTGAAAAGAGAAAATTTAATTGAACTAAGAGAGGTGAACTGAACCAAGAAAATTGAACTGAACTGAGAGAGACAAACTAAACAAGAGAACTGAACTCAACCAAGGAAATCCAAGTGTACTGAGCACCAAACTGAGCTAAAAGAGACAAATTGAATTAAGAGAACCAAACTGAACCAAAAGAGTCAAACTGAGCCAAGAGAAAATCGAACTGAGCCAAGAGAAAACTGAACTGAATCAAGAAAATCGAACTGAGCCAAGAGAAAATCGAACTGAGCCAAAAGAAAACTGAACTGAATCAAGAAAATCAAACTGAGCCAAAAGAAAACTGAAATGATTTGAGAAAATCAAACTGAACCAAGAGAAAACTGAACTGAACCAAGAAAGAGAGAGAGAAACAAACTGAACATAGAGGATCAGACTGAACTGAGAGAGCCAAACTGAACCATGAGACACAAACTAAACAAGAGAACCAAACTGAACTAAGAGAACCAAACTGAACCGAGAGCTGAAGTGAACCAAGAGAACCAAACTGAACCAAGAGACAAAAACTAAACAAAAGAAACCAAACTAAACCAAGTGAATCAAACTGACAAATTAAATGCAGAGAACCAAACTGAACCAAGAGCTGAAGTGAACCGACAGAGCCAACCTGAATGTGGAGAACTAAACTGAACCAAGAGCAGAAGTATACCAAGTAAGTTGTAATAGAAAGAGAGTTAAACACAGAGAGTTAAAGCTCCACTAGGTAGGATTGTGATTTAGTGCTAGTGGGCTCCCCCTACAGTTTTAGAGTGTAATAAATGTTTCAGGCGGACTTTAGTTTCTCTTTCTCATTTTCTGGCTTTCACAGAAATATTTGGTCTCTTTCCAGCTTCTGCCAGAGTGTCTGTATGTTATTCTGTAAAGAATGAACCAGTAGTTCTTGTAGAACTGTTAGAACTAAAGGTCGGAAAGCAGGTTGCAGTTCTCACGAGCGTTGGTCGCGGCCGCCTCGGAAAACTTAGGGTCTGGTTTTAGTCAAACCAAAATGAGATTGGAAAAAGAGCTGAATCACATCAAACGCAATCCGACCCAGCAAGTTGAATCAAGCAGTGAACTGAAGGACTGGGCTGACGTCAGCTGAGCTCAGTTAACACCAGAGACAGGCTAAGTGGAAAAGGCTAAGCTGAATGGAGAGCCAAACCAGCTGGAGTTTAGCTGAAGAGATCCAAGGCCGACCCAAACAGAGCTGAGCAGAAAGCCGAGCCCAACTGAGAGCTAAATGGAACATGAAGAGCCAATGTGAACAGAAGGCTGAGCAGAATGGGAAGAGACACTCTCTGATTTTATAGATTACGATTGATTCGTTCTGTAGTGCAGCCCAGGCGTCACTCGCTGATCAGTGTGGATGGGTTTATACAGCCAGTCTCAAACTAAAAAGACATTATAAATCAAGGCAGATGGGGGCGCTACAGTGGTCTGGCGGTCGAAAGCGCTGCCACTATGATCGGGAGATCGCTGGTTAGAATCCTGGTCATGCAGCTTGCCTTGAGCTGCCGGAGCCCTGAGAGAGCACAATTGGTCTTGCTCTCTCTGGGTGGGTAGATGGCGCTTTTTCCCCTCATCACTCCTAGGGTGATGCCATGCTGCTTGTGATGTCATGCTCCCACACCATCCCTTTCTCTCTCTCTCTCTCTTCTCTCTATTCTTTTTCTTTCTTTCTTTCTTTCTCAAACTAAAAAGACATTAGAAATCAAAGCAGATGGGGGCGCTACAGTGGTCTGGCGGTGATGTCATGCTGCTTGTGATGTGATGCTCCCACACCATCCCTCTCTCATCCCTATCTCTTTCTCTCTCTATTCTTTCTTTCTTTCTGTCTTTCTTTTTCTTTCTTTCTCAAACTAAAAAGACATTAGAAATCAAAGCAGATGGGGGCGCTACAGTGGTCTGGCGGTCGAAAGCACTGCCACTATGATCGGGAGATTCCTGGTTAGAATCCCGGTCATGCAGCTTACCATCAGCTGCCGGAGCCCTGGGAGAGCACAATTGGTCTTGCTCTCTCTGGGTGGGTAGATAACGCTCTTTCCCCTCATCACTCCTAGGGTGATGTCATGCTGCTTGTGATGTGATGTGATGTTCCCACACCATCCCTCTCTCTCTCTCTGTCTCTCTCTCTATTTCTCTGTTTATCCCTTTCTTTCATGAAGGTGAAAGATTTATCTGTGCTGAAGGTGTTGAGTCTGATAGGTGATTACGGATAATGCCGAACATGTACGAGTGTGAACTATTGCGTGTGTGTGTGTGTGTGTGTGTGTGTGTGTGTTGTCACACTGGGGTTCAGGTGAGGTAAAAGAACATTCCGCTTTGTTGTTCCACTTCTCGTTCCCTAGTGTATAATCTTAAAGCTGTATGTGTGTGTGTGTGTGTGTGTGTGTGTGTAGGCGTATGTGTGTGTGTTGGTAGGCGTATGTGTGTGTTGGTAGGCGTGTGTGTGTGTGTGTTTAGAGGTCGGGCCTACCTGCCCCACTGTCCCCCAGGGAAAAATGAAGGGAAGTGATGGATGAGTGCGACTCGTTCTTTTTTCTGTTTACATACACTGCATTATTACCGCACCTCTCTCGCTCTTTCCCTTTTCCTCTTATTCCTCTCTCTCTTTCTTTCTTTCTCTTTATCTCTCGCTACTTTTTTGTTTTACCTACTTTTTCTTTCGTTTTCTCTCTCTCTCTCTTCCTCCTTTCAGTTTCCATATGCTGCATTATTGCTGCACTTCTCTTACTCTTTATTTTCTAACTTCTATCTCTCTCTTTTCTCTTCTTTCTTTTTACTTATGCTGCATTATTACCTCACCTCTATCGCACAGTCTTTTCTTACTTCTCTCTCTACTTTTCTCTTATGTTCCTCTCTCATTTATGCTTTCTCTCTTTTTTCTTGTTTACGTAAGCTACATCTTGACTGTACCTCTTTTACTTTTGTCTGTTCTTTATATTTTTTTCTCTCTCTCTATGTTCCTCTTATTCTTCTCTCTTATTCATTCTATTTTCTATCCTCTCTTTTCTTTTTTGTTTCTTTCTCTCTATCTCTCTTTTCCTCCTTTCTGTTTCCATATGCTGCATTATTACCTCACCTCCCTCGCACATTATGTTCTTACCTCTCTGTACTTTTCTCTTATTTTCTTTTTTCTTTCATTTTTCTCTCTATTTGTACATAGACTGCATTATTACTGTACTTCTCTCACGCTCTCACTTTTCTCTCCTTTGCTCTCTCACTCATTTTTTCTTTCTTTCTTTCTTTACTTTCTTCTATGTACTTAGGCTGCATTATTACTATACCTGTATTGCTCTTCCCTTTTTTCTTTCTTTCTATTTACATCGGCTACTGTACCTATCTTGCTCGTTTCCTTTCCTTTTATTTTCTTTCCTTTTCTGTTATTTATTCTTTCTTTCTTTCTGTCTGTCTGTCTGTCTGTTTACATAGACTACATTATTACCTCTCTTGCTTTTCCAGAGATTTCTATAAGTCTTCAGCCGACACTTTAGGATTCTTCCTCACCTCATTGATCATTCTGCGCTGTGCTCTTGCAGTCACCTTTACAGGACTTTACCACGTCTAGGGAGAGTAGCTCCAGTAACAGTGCTGAACTTTCTACATTTGTAGACCGTCTGTCTTTCCTTTTTCTTTTTTCTTTATTTTACTCTAACAATTATTCTTTCTTTTTCTTTTGTGCTCTCTCTCTTTCTCTCTTGCTTCTCCTTCATCCTTTCTTCTGAAGTCAAAGATATTTAAAAATACAGTGTCATGGTCAGAACAGAATAGCAGACAAGCGCAGATACTGATAAAAACAAAGTATGTTTATTATAATAATAAACAGATGTAATCAGGGTCGATACAGAAATAAGGGTAATCACCAGTAGACAGAGCAATGAAGACAAAACCATACCATAAACGAGAGACAGTCCAGAGTTCATACACAAACAATCCAGTATCAGAGATAATCCAAGAGGCGGTGGTGAAAGTACAGTCCAGGTCATACACAAACAATCCAATATCAAAGGCAGAGGCAAGAATCGGCGTCGAGAAACAAAAAGCAAGGTCATACACAAAGAAAACTGAGACAAGAGATAAGTAACGCTTTGTATGAGGATAACCTACAATACGCGGCGATGAAGTCTGTTTGGCGTGCACCTTTATAGTGCCAGTAATCAGTATTCGGGGCTTCCTGGTGGAAGCAGGTGAGGTGTCACGTGATCAGGTGAGTGCGTGATGTCAGCGGGTGGTGCATTCTGGGTAGTGTAGTTGTTAACCTGAGAACCTCCGTTAGAGCTTGGTGTGGAAGGGACAGAGGAGCTAACAGCACCAGACGTGACATACAGTTTATCCTGCTTTTTCTGGAGTAACTGTCTCTACTGGAAGGATTTGATAGTTTATAGCATGCTTGCTTCACTACAAAAAAAACAGTTTTTTTATTTTATTAATATTAATAAAAATAATAATAATAATAAAAAAACAGCTTTTTTGTTTGTTTGAGAGTTGTTTTTTTGTACAGAGAGGAGCCGAGCTTTTGACTGTTATTGTACGTCTCTCTCTCTCTCTCTCTCTCTCTCTCTCTTTTTCTTTCTTTTTCTTCTTCTTCCTGCAGCAGATTCTCTCCCGTTTCCTGAGTCATGCTGCTCCTCTTGCGCCTAAATTTAGTATTTCTGGATTGAAATAGAAAACACCTCATTTATTTCCCTTTGCTCATTCATCAGGATTTGGACTTCTGCAGCCTTAATCTCTCTCTCTATTCCTCTTCCTCTCTCTCTCTCCTTCTCTCTCTCTCTCTCTCTCTCTCCGGGACTTGAGCCTGATGTTTAATGGTCTGATGGTAATCCTATTAGACTCGTCCCTCGCACGCCCCCGTCTCCGCCTGCTAATCCTGCATTCTTGGACAAACCCGAATGGTTTTCTAATTGCAGATTGTTAATTGCTAATCGGGCGTCTGTGTATGAGACTGAGCGATCGGGGTTTAGACGTATAGTCTTGCTCTCTCTCTCTCTCTCTCTCTCTGACGATAGTGTGCTGTTGCGGCTCAGGCCAACCTGAATAGGACGGTGTTTGGTGGGTAGGTGTTCTGCTCCCATGATCCTCAGTGGGCTGTGGGTCTGAGTCAGCCGCTGAGGTTCTTGGGAGAACATGCTCCTGGTAAAAATCGGTAAACTGTGGGTTTTTGTTGAAGTGGTTTTCTGTTGATGATGGCAGTCCGTTCAGGCCCTGAGGCAGCAAAGCAGGCCCAAACCATGATGCCCCCTCCACCACGTTTCACAGTTGGGATGAGGTTTTGATGATTTTTTCCTCCACACATAGCGTTCAAACGTGCAGCAATGTTTTTTGTTTTTTTTTTGGACTGCAGTGGCTTCCTCCGTGGTGTCCTCCCATGAACTCCATTCTTGTTTAATGTTTTCTTTATTGTAGATTTGTCAACAAAAATCAGTTAGTTAGCATGCACCAGAGATTTCTGTAAGTCTTCAGCCGACACTCTAGGATTCTTCCTCACCTCATTGATCACTCTGCGCTGTGCTCTTACAGTCATCTTTACAGGACTTTACCACGCCTAAGGAGAGTAGCTCCAGTAACAGTGCTTAACTTTCTCCATTTGTAGAGGGTCTGTCTTACCGTGGACACATGAACAGCTTTTAGAGATACTTTTGTAAACTCTTTTCAGCTTTAGGCAAGTCAACAATTCTTGAACATAGGTCTTCTGAGAGCTTTTATGCTTCTTAAGAACAGCAACCTCAAAACTTGGGTGTGTTTTTTTTTATAGGGCAGGGCAGCTTAAACATACACATCCAATTTCATCCCATTCTGGTTCACATCATTAGCTCTTAGAAAAGTCATTAGTCTAGGATTTCACATACTTTTTCCACCCAGCACTGTTAAGGTTAACATGTACCATTGCAGACTGTGTTTGTTGTGTTTGTTGTGACATAGATGAAGATCAGAACACATTTAATGACCAATTTATGCAGAAATCCAAGTATAATCCCAAAGGGTTCACATACTTTTCTAGCAACTGTATATCTGGGAATGCAAATGCACTAGACAGTTATTACGTAATGACATAAGTTACGACAATTACAACAGTTATTATGCACAATTGCAAAATTCAGAAAAACTGAGAAGAAACTTTAAAGGATGCAGGCTACCGTGGTTAGATGCAGCATCAGAACAAATGATTAATTTACGATCTTTTTAGCAGGACAAACAATGGCTGATGCACCACCTGGATGGTGTCCGCCATACATCTGGGAGTGCAAATGCACCAGACAGTTCTGTAAGAGCAGCGCAGAACTATGAAACTGAAACTTCAAGTGAAGCATCACTATTTAATGCATCAGTTTAGGAGCCTGAACTGTTCATGCGTTACATTAAAGGGACATTGATAATTCAGGGACAGTGTGAACAGCCATAAATAAACATTGGATTTGGTGAGAAACTTTGATTTGGGCCTGATGGGCTTTTACCTGATGTGTGAACACAGCCTTAGAGACATACTGTGAGAAAGTGAGAGAGAGAGAGAGAGAGAGAGAGAGAGAGAGAGAGAGATTGATAGAGAGTGGTAGAAGTGGAAAGCTGTCTTTGTTTGACAGATTTGATGCCTCGTTAGTGTCTCTCTCACTCTCTCTCTCTTCCTCTGACTGACACACACACACACACACACACACACACACACTGTACGTGACAGGATAAAGATGAGAACCTGTCATCTCTCTTCTTTTTTTTCTTTCCTCACCCCTCTTCACTCTCTCTCCATCTCTACATCCATCTCTCTCTCTCTCTCTCTCTCTCCCTCTCTGACACAAATACAGATGAACTGCATGACTCTGCATATTTGCTCTTTGTCCCGCCCTGTCATGTGTGTGTGTGTGTGTGTGTGTGTCTTTCCCCAGAGTGCCAGAGTTTTAAAAGATGAGTTTTTTTTAATCTTCAAAATGAGACAATATGGTTTTTAGATAGTATACTCAAAATACAGAATAACTGAGCGTCTTTTCCTTACATGCAAAGTGGTTGCTATGTTACTTCGAAGTGGCTGCTATGGTATCCTCCGCAATTGCTAGGGGTATTGCTAAATGGTTTATATTTGTATCTGTGTGTGTGTGTGTGTGTGTGTGTGTGTGTGCTAGTGTGTAATCCCCAGCTTTTGCTTGGGTGTTGCCAAGTGGTTGCCAGGGTATTTTATTTATTTATTTTTTTTAGGTAGTTGTTATGTTCTTGCACTTTTTTATTTGTTATAAAAATATGGGTTTTTTTTTTGCCAACAATTATTTTGTTATTCCTTCTGTGCGTGTTTGAAAGAGATGTAAATGTGAAAAGGTTTTGTTTTTTAATAGTTTCAGAGAATCATTTTAGCCTGGAGCTCGAACTCATGCTAAATTAATAATTAATTAATATAGTAATATTTTTAGAAAGCGTTTTATATAGACATGCTGAGACTGTGAAGCTGTAGTGTGAAGCTGCCTCCTTTTTGGGAAGTTGCTGCGAACCTATCGCTCAGTGGTTGCTATGGTATCTTTAGTGGTTGCTGGGGTAATGCTAATGGCTTGCTCCATTTTTTTGGGCACCCGATAAAAGGCTGAGAGATTGTTGTTGCGTATTGCTGGGTAGTCGCTATGGTTCTTGTGGTATGTCATGTGGCTGGAAAGATTATGATAGGTGGTTGCTTGGGTGTCGCTGAGGGGTTGCTATAGTATTTTATAGTATTTTAAGTGGTTGCTCCATATGCTAGGTGGGTGTAAGGGTTTTGATTTATGCATTTTTGCAGTCCTTTCTTATGTGGTTGTCGGGATGTAGTTAAAAGGGCAAACCCATTCATCCTACAGCAGTTTATAGCTCCACCCATTTATTCATCCTACAGCAGTTTATAGCTCCACCCATTCAGCCTACAACAGTTTATAGCTCCACCCATTCAGCCTACAACAGTTTATAGCTCCACCCATTCATCCTACAGCAGTTTATAGCTCCACCCTTTTCATCCTACAGCAGTTTATAGCTCCACACATTCAGCCTACATCAGTTTATAGCTCCACCTTTTTCATCCTACAGCAGTTTATAGCTCCACACATTCAGCCTACATCAGTTTATAGCTCCACCCATTCAGCCTACAGCAGTTTATAGCTCCACCCATTCATCCTACAGCAGTTTATAGCTCCACCCATTCACCCTACATCAGTTTATAGCTCCACCCTTTTCATCCTACAGCAGTTTGTAGCTCCACCCATTCATCCTACAGCAGTTTATAGCTCCACCCATTCATCCTACAGCAGTTTATAGCCCCACCCATTTATTAATCCTACAGCAGTTTATAGCTCCACCCATTTATTCATCCTACAGCAGTTTATAGCTCCACCCTATTCAGCCTACAGAAGTTTATAGCTCCATCCATTCAGCCTACAGCAGTTTATAGCTCCACCCATTCAGCCTACAGCAGTTTATAGCTCCACCCATTTATTCATCCTACAGCAGTTTATAGCTCCACCCTATTCAGCCTACAGCAGTTTATAGCTCCACCATTGCATTCTGCAGTAGATAAGCTCACAAAGACAAAGAAAGGAGAGAGAGAGAGAGAGAGAGAGAGAGAGAGAGGGAAAGGGAAAGAGTAATGGATGTGTTTTTTCGTACCCAGAATCCTCAGCAGAGGGAGTTGGGGAAATTGGCTAGGTTTTAGGCACACACACACACACACACACACACACACACACACACACACACACACACACACACTCACACACACACACACACACACACACACACACACACACACACACACAAAGATTTAAAGATGTGTTAAAAGTGTGTGTGTGTGTGTGTGTGTGTGTGTGTGTGTGTGTGTGTATTGTAAGCTGTAGAAAACCCGGGGATTCCCTTAGGGTGGGCTTCTTAGAGAGACTACACACACACACACACACACACAAAGTGAAAGCTCATAAAATGTTAAAGTAGCCCCCTGTTCGAGCAGCATTGTGTGTGTGTGTGTGTGTGTGTGTGTGTTGTGTTCTATTGTGTACAGAATAAATAAACAATCACACAGTGTTCTCTCAAAGAGACAAACACTCACAGATCAAAGCAACTTAAACACTCGCATAACAATAACCTTCCTTTAATGTTTCAGCAGATGGAACAGCGCTGAGGGGCGGAGTTCAAGCATTACAGCTTAAATGGATGCAGCTCAGCTCAGACTTGCACTTAAATGACTCCGAACTCAACTCAACTCAGAATCAGGCTTAAATGACTGGCAATTCAATTCAGACTCGTAGTTAAATGATTCACAACTCAACTCAGACTCGTGGTCACCCGACTCAACTCAGACTCGTGGTTAACCGACTCAACTCTAAATGAGTCATCATGGTTACCCGACTCAACTCAGACTCGTGGTTAACCGACTCAAATCAGACTTGTGGTTACCCGACTCAACTCTAGATGAGTCATCATGGTTACCCAGCTCAACTCAGACTCATGGTTACCCGGCTCAACTCAGACTCGTAGTTACCCGACTCAACTCAGACTTGAGTACCCGACTCAACTTAGACTCGTGGTTAACCGACTCAACTCAGACTCATGGTTACCCGGCTCAACTCAGACTCGTGGTTAACCGACTCAACTCAGACTCACGGTTACCCGACTCAACTCAGACTCACGGTTACCCGATTCAAGTGATTTGATTTAGGCTTGTATTCATGCTTAAATGTAAAGTGACACTGGACTCAAACTCGCACTTAAATGAGTCATGACTCAAATCATGCTTACATGATTCAGGTGATTTGATTCAGATTTGTATTCATGCTTAAATGTAAACTGACAATTGACTCAGACTCGCACTTAAATGAGTCATCATGCTTACATGATTCAAGTGATTTGATTCAGACTTGTATTCAAGCTTAAATGTAAAGTGACACTGGACTCAGACTCACACTTAAATGACTTATGAAATTTGATTCATGCTTACACGATTCAGGTGATTTGATTCAAACTGATTCAGACTCGTGCCTAACAGACACATGAACTTGCAGTAAGTGGCTTATAACTCTCATGCTTAAATGATTCGTGAATTGATACATGCTCACATTATTTGTAACTTGATTAAGCTTGACAAACTTAAATGACTGAAGAATTTGAGCTTTGCAATTTGACAGGCTTGAGTCACATGTAAAGTGACACTTGACTCAGACTTACACTTAAATGACTTAAATGACTGATTCAAGTGATTTGATTCAGACTCGTGTCTAACAGACACATGATATTGCAAGTAAGTGACGTACAACTCGTCTGCATGACTTATACTGAATTCGTGCTTAAATGATTCGTGAACTGACTCAGAGTTGATTCATGCTTCAATGATTTAGAACTTGACTCATACTCTGGGTTTATATTACTTGAGACCTGATCGTGGCTTAACCATGGAAATGGGAGTTCTCTGGTATTGTAAGAACAGAATGATTGAAGCGTTACTGAATGGGTTATGAATGGCTCTGCCTGTAGTGTCACTGTAGTAACTATAATTAAATTAATAACATATTTTATATACTGGTTTCATTTAAAAGTGCTGATGTTTCCGCTCATCTGTTACTTTCTGCACTGCTGGACTGAATCTAAAGGTCAGGAAAGCGAGCGCAGTGATTCATACTGACCAAAACTTTCACTGCCCAGCAAAATTATTCTTTAATTCATTTCCTTTTCCAGATCACACACTGTGAAATAGTAATTCACGCTGCAAGCTGTTCACCAGCATGAGACCCCCCCCCCCCCACACACACACACACACACACACATCGGTTAACCAGAACACACACTCACATTCCCACACAAACCATTGGTTTATTGATTGTGTTTTGAAGTCGTTTAGTCTGAATCTTAAGCCATGAACACATTTGAGTCTGGACCCCCAGGGGGGTCAGTGGAGGGTCAGGTCTGCGTAGTATTTACTGCTAATGGAAAAATCAATAGCAGCTCTGTTTAAATCCGTCATTAATAATAACGTACATCACGCAATCAATCGCTGACAATTAGTCAAATCCCGAGCAATAAAGTGTTTAAACCTCAGCTGCTCAATTCATCTCCACAGGAAATGATTCAGTGATTCAGTGATTCAGTGCATCAATCTACACAGATTCGCATTGTAATATCGCAATGTATTGACGAAAAAATAATGCAAATAAATAAATAAATTAACTGTGTGTTCAATTTCACTATTAACCACAACCAGGCCTGATTACTGCCAGACCTGTGGAATCAAGAAATCACTTAAAATAGAATCTGTCTGACAATAAGAAGCAGATAAAAGATCTGAAGAAGTTAAAAAATAAATAAAACAAAAACAAAGTCATTGATCATCTATCAGTCATTTCTAAATCTTTAGGACATCAGAGCTATTATTATTCACGAATGGAGAAAACAATGGAACACTGGTGAACCTTCCCAGGAGTCACCGGCTGACCGAAATTACTCCAAAAGAGCATGAACAACTCATCCAGGAGGTCCCAAAAGCCAGAACCCAGAACAGCATTTAAAAGAACTGCAGCTCTCACTTACAGCCTCAGTTAAGGTCAGTATTCATGATTCAATAATAAGAAAGAGACTGCAAAAGTTTATAAAAAAAACTGCTGACTTACTGACTTAAAAGAACACAACGACCTGTCTCAAATTTACCAACAAACATCTTGATGATCTCCAGAACTTTGGGTAAACATTATTTGGACTGACGAGACAAAAGTGAAACTTTTTGGAAGGTGTGTCCCCTGTTACATCTGGCTTAAAATTAACACATAATTTCAGAAAAAGATAATCATACTGAACGTAAAACATGGTGGTGGTAGTGTGATGATATCTGGCTGATTTGCTGCTTCAGGGTCTGAATAACTTGCTGTAATAGATTTACCAGAAAATCCTGAAGGAGAGAATATCCGGCCATCTGTTTGTGACCTCAAGCTCAGGTGTACTTGGGTTCTGCAGCAGGACAGTGACCCAAAACACACAAACAAGTCCACCTCTGAATGGCTGACTGCTCGACTTCCCTCTAGGTTGCACTGTGATTCAAACATTATTACTGCTATAAAACTAGCAATGATTTGCTTTAAATTTCTGAGAAAAGTTTAAATTCTCAAATTACCAGAAGTTCTTTGCAGAGTTGAACTCTGAACACAGACGGAAAAAAAAAACCAGCAAAACTTAATTATCGCAGTAAATATTAAATTGGACAGAGTGCAGAAAAAGTGCACATCCTAGACAGCTCTTGTCCAGAAAGCACTAATTGGTCAATGTGTCCAAAAGGGCATCCGACTCAACCTCGCACTGAAATCTCCACTCAAAACAACTCAACCATGCAAATATACCTACTTCCTAAAATAGCAGCGCTGGTGGCCACTTTATTAGAAACACCTACTTTCTCCTTTCACTCACTGATGGTCACTTTATTAGAAACACCTACCTTCTCCTTTCACTGACTGGCCACTTTTTTAGAAACACTTTACCACCTTAAGCATCTACTCCCTGGTGGCCACTTTAATAGAAACACCCTCCCACCTTAAGCATCTACTCCCTGGTGGCCACTTTATTAGAAACAACCTACCACCTTAAGCATCCACTTACTGGTGACCACTTTATTAGAAACACTTACTCCTTTGTGCTTCCAGTCACTGGTGGCCACTTTATTAGAAACACCCCTACCACTTTAAACATCTACTTAAGGTGGCCATTTTATTAGAAACACCCTACCACATTAAACATCTACTCACTGTTGGCCACTTTATTAGAAACACTTACTTCCTTGTGCTTCCAGTCACTGGTGGCCACTTTATTAGAAACACCCCTACTACTAATACTGCTTTGTTTTTCCACTCACTGGTGGCCACTTTATTAGAAACACCCCTACTACTAATACTGCTTTGTTTTTCCACTCACTGGTGGCCATTTTATTAGAAACACCTACTACTCCCTTGTGCTTCCACTCACTGGTGGCCACTTTATTAGAAACACCTACTACTACTGCCTGGTGCTTCAACTCACAGGTGGCCACTTTATTAGAAACACCTACTACTCCCTTGTGCTTCCACTCACTGGTGGCCACTTTATTAGAAACACCCCTATATCTATGTGCTTCCACTTACTAGTGGACACTTTATTAGAAACACCTATTGCCACCTTGTTCCTTCACTCACTGGTGGCCACTTTATTAGAAACACCTACTACTACTGCCTGCTGCTTCAAACTCACAGATGGCCACTTTATTAGAAACACCCTACCATTTTAAGCATCCACTCACTGGTGGCCACTTTATTAGAAACACTGTGGTTGTGTGTTGATGGTGTTTCTGTATGCTGTCATTTATAAACATGAACACACTCCTGTCTCGGGGCCTCAGAGTGTGTTCCTCTTCACTCCTCCGAGCCGTTTGATGTGTCAGAGCCATTTT
>NC_064432.1:5427500-5515000 GCF_023375975.1 Astyanax mexicanus | reverse complement strand
TCTTATTCCTCTTTTAATTTATTCTATTCTTTTGTTTTCCATTCCTCTACTATTTTCTCATATTCATATCATATTTCTCTATTCCTTTCTTAACTTCTGTTCTGTACTCGCTTATTTTCTTCTCATCTTCTCTTTTTTTCTCTTGTTTTCTCATAACCAC
This sequence comes from Astyanax mexicanus, assembly GCF_023375975.1. NCBI lineage: Eukaryota > Metazoa > Chordata > Actinopteri > Characiformes > Acestrorhamphidae > Astyanax > Astyanax mexicanus. Next base: position 5,514,840 of record NC_064432.1, on the reverse strand, counting down.
ATAATCTTTTCTCTTTCTCTTCTCCTCATTTTGTCTTCTTCTCTCCTCTGCTTTATTTTTTTAACTCCTTTTGTCACTTCTCTTGTCTTCTCCCTCTCAACTCATATTTTCTCTTTTCTTTTTGTCCCTTCTTTTTTCTGTTAACCTCTGTTCTCATATTTCCTCGTCTCTTCTCTTATCTTCTCCCTCTCAACTCCTCTTTTCTCTTCTCTTCCCTTTTCTTCTAGTCTCTTCTCCTCTCTTTCTCTTAACCTCATGTTATCATCTGTTCTCCTTTCTTCTCTTAGTTCCTCTTTTCCCTTCTCTTCTCGTCTCTTCTCCTCTCTTTCTCTTAACCTCATGTTATCATCTGTTCTCCTTTCTTCTCTTAGCTTCTCTTTTCCCTTCTCTTCTCGTCTTTTCTCCTCTCTTTCTCTTAACCTCATGTTATCATCTGTTTTCCTTTCTTCTCTTTGCTTCTCTTTTCCCTTCTCTTCTCGTCTCTTCTCCTCTCTTTCTCCTCTCTTTCTCTTAACCTCATGTTATCATCTGTTCTCCTTTCTTCTCTTAGCTTCTCTTTCCCTTCTCTTCTCGTCTTTTCTCCTCTCTTTCTCTTAACCTCATGTTATCATCTGTTTTCCTTTCTTCTCTTTGCTTCTCTTTTCCCTTCTCTTCTCGTCTCTTCTCCTCTCTTTCTCCTCTCTTTCTCTTAACCTCATGTTATCATCTGTTCTCCTTTCTTCTCTTAGCTTCTCTTTTCCTTCTCTTCTCGTCTTTTCTCCTCTCTTTCTCTTAACCTCATGTTATCATCTGTTCTCCTTTCTTCTCTTAGCTTCTCTTTTTCCTTCCCCTCTCTTGTCATCTTTTCTCCTTTCTTCTCTTAACCTCATGTTATCATCTGTTCTCTTTGCTCCTGTTCAGTTCACTTTTTTTCTCCCTCTCAACTCTTCTTTTCTCTTTTCTTCACTTCTCTTAACCTCACGTTATCATCTGTTGTGTTGTGTTGTGTTTGGTTCTGTTCTGTTCTCTTCTCCCTCTAAACTCCTCTCTTCTCTTCTCCTCCCTTCTCTTCTCCTTTCTTCTCTGAGCCTCACCTCATGTTATTATATGTTCTCCTTGCTTCTGTTCTCTTCTCCTCTCTTCTCTTCTCTCTGCCATTAAATGGTCTCTATTCAGTCCATCTTTAATTAGTATTCTATTGACTGCTGGTATTCTACAGTTACGCTGCAGCAGCATTAATGGCTTTTTACACATGCGTGCCTCTGTGTGTGTGTGTGTGTGTGTGTGTGTGTCCCTCCCCCAGCTTTCTGACAGTTTAATGTGGATTCTCGGGGATGGTTTTGTTGTGTCAGCATTTCTCCACCTGCCTGTGTTAATGCAGAACTCACACACATTATCCTGTATATATAGTGTATTTACCTATATATGTATTTAATATTTAAACTTTCTGACATCTTCACTGTATCTGTAGAAGCTGCCCGTGGTCCTGATCTTCTCCTCAGTCTGTAACGGACAGGATTGGTGTGACACCAGGTCAGGACTGTTTATCTGTTCCTGCAGGATTATGATTTTACTGAAGCCACAGCTACTCTACAATAAAACACACACACACACACACACACACGCACAAGCCTGACCTTCACACACCACCTCACAGCACTGCTGACCTCAGCATCAGCTTCATCTCCGGCGGTGTTTATTTCACTACTGTCTGATTCACTTCTTTACCAAGTGATTCCCCATTTATTTTCATTCTGTATGAACTGATTCATCATTTTTCTTCACTCTGAAATTATTAAGTATTTCGCAAAATTTCATATTTCAGGTTAATTATATATATATATATATATATATATATATATATATATATATATATATATATATATATATTTATATATATATATGAAATATTTCAAGTAATGTATCTTCAAATCTCAGATCTTAGTATAGTTTGACTCTCGATTCAGTTTACCATTGAATCCTAGGTTTTATTTTAATTTGATTCTTTATGAAATGATTCAGTTTACCATCAAATCTCAGGTTTTAGTTTAATTAAATTATTTATGAAACGATTCAATTTACTTTCGAATCTCAGGTTTTAGTTCAATTTTATTATTTGTGAAATGACTCATTTTATCATCAAATCTCACGTCTTAGTTTAATTCGATTCTTTATGAAACGATTCAGTTTACCATCAAATCTCATGTCTTAGTACAATTTGATTCTTTATAAGATGATTCAGTTTACCATCAAATCTTAGGTCTTAGTTTAATTTGATTCTTTATGAAATGATTCAGTTTACCATCGAATCTCATGTCTTAGTACAATTTGATTCTTTATAAGATGATTCAGTTTACCATCAAATCTTAGGTCTAAGTTTAATTTGATTCTTTATGAAACAATTCAGTTTACCATTAAATCGTAGGTCTTAGTACAATTTGATTCTTTATGAAATGATTCAGTTTACCATCAAATCTAAATTCTTAGTTCATTTTGATTCTTCATAAAATGATTCAGTTTACCATTAAATCTCAGGTATTTGTACAATTTGATTCTTTATCAAATGATTCAGTTTACCATCAAATCTCAGGTTTCAGCTCAGTTTGATTCTTTATGAAATGATTCAGTTTACCATCAAATCTCAGGTTTCAGCTCAGTTTGATTATTTATGAAATGATTCAGTTTACCATCAAATCTCAGGTATTTGTACAATTTGATTCTTTATGAAATGATTCAGTTTACCATCAAATCTCAGGCCTTAGTACAGTTTGATCCTTTATAAAACGACTCAGTTTACCACCAAATCTGAATTCTTAGTACAGTTTGATTCTTTATGAAATGATTCAGTTTACCATCAAATCTCAATTATTAGTTCATTTAGATTCTTTATAAAATGATTCAAGTTACCATCAAATCTTAGGTCTTAGTTCAATTTGACTCTTTGTGATTCATTCGATGCATTATAAGCGTTCTTATAATACACAATAAACACAATACAGTAAATATTATCACTAAAATCTGAATTGGCTCATGATGAAATGATTCAGTGTACCATGGAATCTCATATTTCACCACTGTTTAGTTCAGTATGGTGCTTTAGGCCATGATTATTTAATGCACCGTCATATTTTTTTTAGAGCGAATCACTTCAGTTTGATTATTTTGCTATGAATTATTCATGAGCATTCACTGAATATGCAAACGAATTAGAATGAGCTTTAGTTTAGTAAAAACATAAATAGAAATAAATATTAATATCAGTGTGTTTGGATATATTGTTCCTTTTTAAATGTAAAAGCATGAACACGCACTTTATTACACATTAATACTGATTCTAACTTTCACAAATTTGATGTGTGTGTATGTGTGTGTGTGTGTTTTCCTGTGATGTGTTCCGGTTGGGGGAGGAATGTGAACACGCAGCAGAAACAGGCCTGCGTTAGCGTTAGCATGACGCTGTCAGGCCTCATCAATATTTACAGCGTGGGCAGTAATTGGTTTGCAGAAGCTTCACTGCTTTGATAAGCAGAAGAATATCTGTGTTCTGCAGCTCACTCACACACTTTCTCACTAACACACACACACACACAGTCCTGGAGAGATGCTCTGAATGTGTGATTGAGCAGAGAGAGAGAGTGTGTGTGTGTGTGTGTGTGTGTGTGAACTTGCTGAGTGCAGGCTTTAGTTGGAATACGATTAGCCTGAACTGAAACTTACTGTTTTTAGTTTTCTATTATATGTCTTCTGTATATGTTTTTTTTTTATTATTTCACTTTATATACACAGAGCACTGGTAAGAGAAGCAGCCAAGAGGCCCATGGTCACTCTGGAGGAGCTGCAGAAATCCACAACTCAGATGAGAAGAAGAATCTGTCCAGAAAACATGTGGAAGAAGCTGCTGTGCTCAGACTTTCACCCTGAACACACCATTCCCACTGTGAAACATGGTGGTGGCAGCATCATGCTGTGGGCATGCTTTTCCTCAGCAGAGAAGATGGGTAAAGCTAAACACAGGGCAGTTCTTCTTTGCGAAAACCTGTTGAAAAGGCTGGAAAAGGCTCGAGACTGGGAAGGAGATTGACCTTCCGTCAAGACAATGACCCTGTACATACAGCCAGAGCTGGAATGGAAGTGGAATGGTGTTAGAAAGGAGGCTAAATACAGGGCAGTTCTTCTTTGCGAAAACCTGTTGAAAAGGCTGGAAAATGTTTCGAGACTGGGAAGGAGATTGAACTTCCGTCAAGACAATGACCCTGAACATACAGCCAGAGCTGGAATGGAAGTGGAATGGTGTTAGAAAGGAAGCTAAATACAGGGCAGTTCTTCTTTGCGAAAACCTGTTGAAAAGGCTGGAAAAGGTTTCGAGACTGGGAAGGAGATGGACCTTCCATCAAGACAATGACCCTGAAAACCTGGATCAGCCAGAGCTGGAATGGAAGTGGAATGGTGTTAGAAAGGCCCAGTCAAAATCCTGATGTTTTCAAGCTCACATCTTCCTTTCAGATCCATTTAACGGATCTTTAAGTAGGGAGAAAAGTGAAATGAAATGTCGTCTTCTGCAGCATTGCTTTTAAAAAGCGCAAAAAAGAAGGGTTTTTTGGTGTCGTTATCTTTTCGGGTGTAGAAATAAACAGAACATTTCAGAGTGATAGATCTGCAGCAAGAGAAAAAGAGAGAGAGAGAGAGAGAGAGAGAGGATAAAAGACAGATGAGTGTAAGAGTGAGGGAGAAGCAATGAAGAAGGATGGAAGGGGGCCGAGATGGAAAGACGGAGATAGTGGAGGGTGGTTGTGTGTGTGTGTGTGTGTGTGTGTGTGTTTGATGAAAGAGTAACTGAATCAGTGGGGAACAAGATAAGGCCTGACTTTTACAACATAAACAAGATAATATACCTGTACCCTTGATGTTTCCTGACTCCGCCCACTTCTTTCACTGCTGCCATTGCTTGATTTGCACTATTGGTCCACATGTTTGTGGACACCCAGTCTTTCTTTCTGTTGGCACAATGCCATTAATCGAATGTCAGGCGTGGGCTATATAGAGGGGTGTAGAGCCCTGAGTATGGTGCGGTGGAGCAGTAGAAGGACTGTGTTCTCTGGAATGGTCATGGTGCTCCATCCAATACTTTTTCAATGGGTTAAGAAGGTTGGGGAGTTGGATGGTGAGGGGATACAGTGATAATCTAACATCCTGACTAATGGGTTTTTACCACTGAGTGCAATCAAATCTTCACAGCAATTTCTCCATAATGTGAATCTGAAAGTTGTTTTTCAATCTGTATCAGATTTCGGGGGAAAAATGGTCCAATAGAAATGCTCAAAATGACAAAATGATAAAACATTGGATTGTACGTTGACTTCCATTGAAGGTTAAGCAGGCTTTTCCTTCCCTTGTTAAATTTCTGTCTTGGAGAAGCAAGGTTTTTGATTATTAAGAGAGAGAGATAATGAAAGAAATACAAAGAGAGCTCGTTGAGAGAGGAGAGGTAGAAGAAGAGAAAACGACACAAAGAAAGAGATAGAGGAAGATTGAGGGTCTAAGAGAGTTCGAGAAAGAATAAGAAAGAGAGAATTAGAGAGAAGTAGTGGGAGCTGGAGAGAGAAAGAGAGAGACAAAGTGAGAGAGAGAGAGAGAGAGAGAGAGAAGCCACAGTTAAAATGAGCTCCTAAAATACTTTCAAATTTGGGTCTTAAAGTGAGACAAACAGAAGAAATAACTTTAAAAGTTTAATTATAAAACATCTAGGAAACATTTTTTGAAGTTTATCTGCGATTTCCAGGTAAACTTTTTGAAATATCAGTAGAAAGAGGAAGCTAACGCGGTGCAGAGCCACAGAGAGGAGCAGAGCTAGCTAAACCTGAAGTTTAGCACACACGAGCCGGACTGAGACCAGCGGAGTGAATACAGCGCCGGAGAGAGAGAGAGAGAGAGAGGTAGGAGTACCCGCTGAAACTCCTGCAATTACTGCGGATAAAGTTATAAAAAACGCTAAAACTAGCCACTAGCATCTCAGGCTAACCGCTAAGCTCCAGACGCAGCCGTTAAAAACTGCTACATTGCTGAGTTGCCATGGAGACCGGGCTCGCGCCGTGCAGAGAGGTCACGTACCCGGAGAAGTGCAGGAGCGCCCAAGCCAAGAAAAAGCACAAGGAGCAGATCCTGCAGCAGAACCCTGACACCCTGTACGCAGACTACATCCACCTACACAGCAAGAGGGTGAAGAACAACCTGATCTTCCACACCACCGCCCTGTCCGCCTGGAGATCTGCTATCTGCAGCCACTACCAGTTCATCTTTAAAGAGGGGATCGGCAGAGGGGGCAGGATAACCGTCTGTACTGACGAACACCTGGACACTGATAACCCCGTCCTGACCATCACCTACTACACTAAAGGTACAGTTTTAGTGCAGGGCAACGAGCTCAGCCTCAACTCCTTCCAGCAGAGTTTCCCCCAGCTGAAGACCCAGGTAGAGAGAGAGAGGTCCAGCACTGCTGAGGACTGTACTGATTCTGAGGAGGACGGTCCAGAAGCCCCGCCCCCCCCACAGTCCACCACAGCCCCGCCCCCATCCCCCTCTGACAAGCAGCTGAGAGAGAGTCTGGCTATGCTGGAGCTGGACTTTACTGAGTTTAAAGAACACACACAGGCCAGGCTCTCACACAACGACACCAGCAGCTCCTCCAGCCCCATCCAGCAGCTCAGAGAGGAGGTTCAACAAATACAGAGAGAGAGCCAGTCCAGCATCGCTGAGCTCAGAGACAACCTCAGAGAGCTACAGCAGGAAAACTACAGCCTGCGAGCACAGATAGCAAAACTAAAAGAAGAAGAAATAACAAAAGAAAGAGCTTTAACAACCCAGCTACAGGACATGATGGATCAGATCCAGAACATCAGACCCTGTGCCTCAGCCTCCACACAAACACCCCCAGACACAGACACCAGTAACACAAAACACACAGTTACCTCAAGTCCTCCCGGCTCAGACCTGCTCAGCCCCCCTCATCAGCCTGACCCACCTAATAAAAAGGATGATTCACTTCCAGACACCCAGAAACCTTCTGCTAAGCCCTCACCTCCCCCACAGCCCACTACTGCCACCTCAGCAAAACAGAGGCCTCATGTGGCGCTACTTATGGACTCCAACAGAAAGTTCCTCGACCCCCAGAAGCTCTTTCCTGGTCATACTGTAACAGCAAAACCCTGCAGCACCACTAGCCACGCCCACCAGCTTCTAAAGAAGGAGACCCTTGGATGCCCTCAGTGCATTATCATCCACACGGGCACTAATGACCTCCACACCAAGCGGAGCAACACTGCCGAGGCTGTACGGAAAGTGGCAGAGAGAGCCAGCGCAGAGTTCCCCGAGAGCCGTATCATCATCTCCACTCTGCTGGCACGCTCTGACACACCTCCACATGTCATCAACAGCCTGAACGCAGAGATCAGCAGAGGATGTGCCACTCTACCCAACGTCCACCTGGCCTACCACCACTCCATCTCACCCCGTGACATGTACGACGGGCTTCATCTCCACGAGGACGGCGTCCGGGTTTTTGCAAAAACCCTAAAAGATGCAGCCCTGGGACGCAACACGGTCACACCACACTTCACCCCGCCTGCAAGAGCCTTCAGACCACCCCCCCTATATATCCCAAGGTACACCCCACCCTCACCTGCGAGGCACAGCAGGCCCTGGGTTCCTCTTGACCACCCTTCTGCTTCCACTTACCTACCTGCATCCACACCCACCACAGCCCCACACTCACCTGCTGCTCCACACCCACCCACCAGGAAGGAGAAAACAAAGGCATCACCTGCAAGGAAATCCCCCCCACGGCAAAGACCACAGAGCTACGCTGCTGCTGTGGCACAGCCCCCGCCACCCTTACCCAAAGCCCCCCCATCAGCTACAACTGAGCTTGGAGAGATAAAAGAGATGCTTTACACCCTGTGCACAAGACTGCTGGTAAAGTAAAAAAAAAAAAAAAAAAAAAATGTCTGTTTATAATAATACTAATATGTAGCAAATCACCTGTAAGAAAGAAAAAAAAAATATATATATATATATTGCACTGTTTAATACATGCACTGTTTATTATAACATAACTAAATTGCACTGTTCAATATATTTGATATAATAATATTTCTAAATATCTTATACTGTACTGTTTACACTATATATATTGCTTATTTTATATATTTCTTCTGTTATGTCTCAAATAGACCTAATTGATATGTATTTTTATATTTGTTATTAATGCGCTCATTCTATATTAGTTGTTGGAACATTCAGGGTCTTTACTCCTCAGGGTTTGGTCTGAAGATTAGAGATCCTGAATTTATAAAGAACACTGTAGATGTAGACATCCTTGTTCTCACAGAGACTTGGTGTCGTGAAGACATGTCCACCCACTGTCCCTCAGGCTACTGTGAGGTTATTGTGCCCTCAATCAAATTAAGCACAGTCCAGCGCGGCCGAGACTCTGGAGGTCTCTCGGTGTGGTTCAGGGAAGAACTGGCCAAACACATTACAACTGTTAAATTAGGAAAATCACACTGCTGGCTAAAACTCCATAAACAAATTGGCATATCAGAGACAGATACATACCTCTGTGCTGTCTACATTCCTCCAGCAGAATCCCCATATTATGATGAGGAGTACATCAGCAGCCTCCACACAGAGATCAGCCATTTTCAGGCCCAGGGAAATGTGCTGCTATGTGGAGATTTTAATGCAAGAACTGGATCTAAATTAGACTATGTAGATCCACAGGGCAACAAACATGTGTTTGGTCAGGGCTCTCCATACCTCACACCATCACTCAGAAGCAGAAACAGCCTGGACTGCTCAGTAAATAAGAGCGGTAAAGAGTTAGTGCATCTCTGTCGAGCCTTAGGTCTATACATGCTTAACGGCAGGATCAGAGGAGACTCTTTAGGGAGGTTCACGTATTGTTCAGCTCTTGGAGCTAGTGTAGTAGATTACGCCATTACTGACATGGATCCCTCCTCCTTCAACGCATTCACTGTCCGACAGCAAACCCCTCTATCAGACCACAACCAAATTAATGTGTACCTGAAATGGTCACATCCACCCAAACAAACAGCAGCAGAGTCCAGTAAGCTGTACACAGTCCACAGGACCTACAGATGGGCTCCAGATAGTGCAGACAAATTCATCCATGCACTTCAATCAGTTAATGTATCTAACAAAATCACTAACTTTATTAACACAGATTTTGAAAACAATAAGCAAAGTGTAAATCATGCTGTGAGTGAAATTAACAGCATTTTTCACATAGCATCTTCTATGGCTGAACTCCAAAAAATTAAACGGAAACCAGGCAAAAAAATGAAAAAGGAAAAATGGTATGATTACGAGTGCCAATCAATTCGAAAAGAATTAAGAAAATTATCAAATCTAAAACACAGACAACCAGAAGATCAGGACCTGAGAAAAAAATATTTTGATACTCTTAAACAATATAAACACTCAATCAGAACCAAAAAACTAAACTATACAAACAAAACTCTGAGAGACATAGAAGATTCTATTGAACACAACCAGTTCTGGGAGATGTGGAATAACTTGAGCAAAACAAAATCACAGGAAATACCCACACAAAATAGTGAAATGTGGAAAAATCATTTTGAAAATCTGTACAAAGAAATCTCAGAGAAAGATCTAAATTCCAATTACAATCTGATCACACAAAAATTACAGTCATTTGAATGTGCAATTAAAGACAACCAAAATCCTCTCGATTATCCAATTACACAGGTAGAATTGGCTCAAAAACTTAAATCATTAAAATCTAAAAAAGCCTGTGGTCCTGACAGCATCAGGAACGAGATGCTTAAAAACAGCACTCCTGATCTGCAGAGAGCAATGCTCAAATTATTCAACCTCGTCCTGAGTTCAGGCTGTTTTCCTGACATCTGGAGTCAAGGACTCATTACCCCAATCCATAAGAGTGGAGACAAATCAGATCCCAACAATTTCAGAGGCATCTGTGTGAGCAGTAATCTGGGGAAAGTGTTTAACAACATTTTAAATAACAGAATTCTGTCTTTCCTTACCGAACACGATGTCCTGAGCAAGAATCAGATTGGCTTCCTTCCAAATCACAGAACTACAGACCACATTTACACCCTACACACCCTAATTAACCAACACGTACATCAAACCAAAAATGGAAAAATCTTTGCCTGTTTTGTAGATTTTAAGAAGGCATTCGATTCTATTTGGCACAAAGGACTATATTATAAACTTCTGGAGAGTGGTGTAGGGGGTAAAGTTTATGACATCATTAAATCGATGTATTTGGAAAACAAATGTAGAGTAAGAATTGGAGACAAACATACAGAATTTTTCACTCAGAAAAGAGGAGTGAGACAGGGCTGCAGTCTGAGTCCAACACTCTTTAATATCTACATTAATGAGTTAGCGGTGCAGCTGGAACAGTCTGCAGCTCCTGGTCTCACTCTGCAGGACGGGGAGGTGAAGTTCCTGCTCTACGCAGACGACCTGGTGCTGCTGTCTCCCACTGCACAGGGGCTACAGCAGCACCTGGACCTGCTGGAGCAGTACTGCCAGAACTGGGCCCTGGCAGTAAACCTGAAAAAGACCAAAGTTATGATCTTCCAAAAGAAGCCCAGATGTCAGGAACACAGATACCAGTTCAGTCTGGGCAGCACCGCCCTAGAGCACACGATGCAGTACACTTACCTCGGCCTCATCATTACTGCATCCGGGAGCTTCAGTTCGGCAGTGAATGCACTAAAAGATAAAGCTCACAGAGCAATGTACGCCATCAGGAGAAAATTCTTCAATATTGACATTCCCATTCCAATCTGGTGTAAAGTATTCGACAGTGTGATCCAGCCCATTGCGCTGTACGGGAGTGAGGTATGGGGTCCACTCAGTCAGCACAGCTACACTAGATGGGACAAGCATCCAACAGAAGTCCTGCATGCAGAATTCTGTAGAATGATCCTAAAAGTCCAGAGAAAAACTCCAACCAACGCATGCAGGGCAGAATTAGGCCGATTTCCTCTGATCATCAACATCCAAAAACGAGCTCTAAATTTCTGGATGCACCTGAAGACGAGTCCCAGTGACACGCTGCAATTTAGGGCGTTACAGACCCAAGAACTGAACCCTGAAAAGAGCTCCCTCAGTCAGCTGGTCCTGAGGCTTATTAACCCTCTAACAGATACTAATAGACAGCAGCCTCAGCCCAGCACTGCTTTACCACCCAAACTCAACATCAGGCAAATCACCAAACACAGTCAGAGTGATTATCTGGAACATTGGCAAAAAGAAATCCAAACTCAAAACAAACTGGAATGCTATCGGGCCCTAAAAACAGAGTATAAATTAGAGGAATATCTCCTGACTGTCAGAGATAGAAAGCAGAGACAGATCCTGACCAAGTACAGACTCAGTGACCACAGCCTGGCCGTAGAGACCGGCAGGTATAAACAGTCCTGGCTGCCCAGAGAGGAGAGACTGTGTGCTCACTGTTCGACAGGTGAGGTCGAGACGGAGATGCACTTCCTTCTACAGTGTGAAAAATTCAAAGAAACACGAAATTTCTTCATTAACAAATTTAATTATTTAATTCAAAATTTTGAAACATTTTCACTATTAGAAAAATTACGGATCACTCTGGGGGAGGGGCACACCGCCCCCCTCGCTGCCAAATACGTCAGTGCGTGTCACAGCCTGAGAGACAGTGGGTAACACCTCAAAATGACCTCTAAAATCCTGGGGACCCCATCCCAGAGAAAATGATTATTATAATATAATTATAATTATTGATAAATGATATAATTATTATAATAATCATAATTACTTTCTGTTATAAATGTTATTATGTCTGTTATGTATGTTCATACCATTGTTGTTAATTGTTATAAGGCTTTGGCAACACTGTAATTCACAGTCATGCTAATAAAGCTACATTGAATTGAATTGAATTGAATTACAGAGAAGTAGAGGGAGCTGGAGAGAGAAAGAGAGAGACAAAGTGAGTGAGAGAGAAAGAGAGAGAGAGGGTTTGAAAGAGTTAGAGAGAGAAAGAGAATTAGAGAAAGAGAGAGACAGAGAGAGTTAGAGGGATATAGGGAGAGAGAGAGTTAGAAGAAGAGTTAGAGACAAAAAAGAGGGGAAGATTGAGGGTTTGAGAGAGTTAGAGAGAAAGAAAGAGACAGAAGGAGAGAAAGGAAGAGAGAACATTAAATAGAGAGAATTAGAGAGTAAGAGAGAGGAAGAGAGAGAAGAGAGAGAAAGGAAGAGAGAAAGTTAGAGACAGTTAGTGAGAAATTAAGCTTTAGAAAGAGCAAGAAAGAAAGAATTAGAGAGAGAGAGAGAGTTAGGAAAAGAGAGAGTTCGAGAGAAATTAAGAGAGCTAGAGAGTTAGAGGAAGAGACAAAGAAAGATAGAGGAAGATTGAGGGTTTGAGAGAGTTAGAGAGAGGAAGAGAGAAAGTTAAATAGAGAGAGTTACAGAAAGAGGTAGAGGAAGAGATAGAAACAAAGAAAGATAGAGGAAGATTGAGGGTTTGAGAGAGACAGATAGAGAGAATGGAAGAAAAGTAAGAAACAGAGAGAAAGTGAGCATTAGAAAGAGCAAGAAGAAGGTTAGAGAGAGAAAGAGAGAGAGAGTGAGAGAGAGAGAAAGGAAAATTCAAGAGAATTAAAGTAAGAGATAGAGAGGAAGATTGAGGGTTTGAAAGAGTTATAGAGAGTAAGAGAGACAGGAAAAGAAAAAGAGAGAGCCGAGTCAAATAATAGAGAGAGTTAGAGAAAAAGAGAGAGCTGGAAAGAGCAAGAAAGAACGAGAGAGATGGGGGAAAGAGGGAGTAAAGAAAGAGATAGAAACAAAGAAAAAAAAGAGGAAGGTTGAGGGATTGAGAGAGACAGAGAAAGAAAGAAAGAGAGAGAGAGAGGCAGAGGCAGAGGCAAAGGGGAATTTAAATAGAGAGAGTTAGAAAGAGCGAGAAAAAAAAGAGTTGGAAAAGAGAAAGAGAGAGAAATAAAGAGAAAGTCTGAATCTATAACTTTCTTTTCTGGTTTGAGGTGTGTGTTTGAGAGCATGAAGTAATCCTTGACTTCTGGCACAGACACACACACACACACACACACACATTATGAAATGAGCTATTACAGAGTGGCCTTGTCTTTTTGAAGACATTTGATAAAGCAGCTTGAACGCTTTGGTTCATCCACTTGGATTTGTGCATAAATTGCTCATTAAATGTGTTCTGATCTTCATTTAAATCACAACATTGCTTGATGTGAATCATGCCTCGCAGAAAAGATCAAGCTCTCAGAAGACCTACGTTCAAGAATTGTTGTCTTGCATAAAGCTGGAAAGAGTTTACAAAAGTATCTCTAAAAGCCTTGCTTATGTTCATGTGTCCACGGTAGGTGAGACAGACGGTCTACAAATGGAGAAAGTTCAGCAGCACTGTTACTGGAGCTACTCTCCCTAGACGTGGTAAAGTCCTGTAAAGGTGACTGCAAGAGCACAGCGCAGAATGATATCAATGAGGTGAGGAAGAATCCTAGAGTGTCGGCTGAAGACTTACAGAAATCTCTGGCACATGTGAACTAACTCATTTTTGTTGACAAATCTACAATAAGGAAAACATTAAACAAGAATGGAGTTCATGGGAGGACACCACGGAGGAAGCCACTGCTGTCCAAAAAAAAAAAAAAAAAAAAACATTGCTGCAGGTTTGAAGTTTGCAAAAAAAGAGCACCTGGATGTTTCACAGCAGTACTGGCTAAATATACTGTGGTTGTTAGGAAGGAAAACACACAACACTAACCTCATCCCAACTGTGAAACATGGTGGAGGGGGCATCATAGTTCGGGGCTGCTTTGCTTTGCTGTCTCAGGGTCTGGACGGATTCCCGTCATCAACGGGAAAATGGATTCCCAAGTTTACCAAGACATTTTGCAGGAAAACTTCAGACCATCTGTCCCCCGACTGAAGCTTCAACAGAGGATGGATGATGAAGATGATGCAACAGGACAACGACCCAAAACATAGAAGTAAATCAACAACCGAACGGCTTCAACAGAAGAAAATAAATACGCCTTCTGGAAAAGGAGTCCTGACCTCCTGAACCCAATTGAGATGCTGTGGAATCAGGACCTCAAGAGAGCGATCGATTCACACCAGATATCCCAAGAATATTATAGCTGAACTGAAACTGATGTTTAGTGAAGAGGAACGATCCAGAATTCCTCCTGACTGTTGTTCAGGTCTGATCTGTAACTACAGGAAACGATTGGTTTTTAATGTTTTTGCTGCCAAGGGAGAATCAACCAGTTATTAAATCTAAATCCAAAGGTTCACATACTTTTTCCCCACCCTGCACTGTGAATGTTAAACATGTTGTGTTCAATAAAACCATGCAAACATGGTTTTATTTATATATTTTTTTGTTTTGTGTGGTATTAGTTTAATCAGACTGTGTTTGTTGTCTATTGTTGTGACTTAGATTAAGATCAGAACACATTTATTGACCAATTCATGCAGAAATCCAAGTATAATCCCAAAGGGTTCACATACTTTTTCTTGCAACTGTATATGTGTCTAAGCCAGCGCTGCTGGATTCTACACTCTTCTACCGGGTGACGTGAACCTGCGCACGCTATAACTGATCTGGAGCCTGATTTACACCAGTAAACACACAGCCAACCAGTGCACACGGCCCTTTCGCTGCAGGACACCCAGTACAATTCCCGGGAAACTGCTGCGAGGCTCGAGTGTGAACGGAATGTGATGTCATTATCAAACAACATCGAGCGGGAGGCGTAAACGATTCGCTCAGCTTGAAAATCCACGTTATTCCCGGGAGAGCAGATAGAAGGGGAGGTCACCTTGCAGGACAAAAAAAACGGAACCGTAAAGCTGAGGGAGAATAATAGTCCGACTCATGCCAGCATGTCTGTGTGTGTGTGTGTTTGTGTTTTATCTAGCAGAGCCCAAATCTAGAATCACAGGATAAAAAACACAAATAAATGAATACTTTTTACTGTGTGTGTTTCTATGTGTGTGTGTGTGTGTGTGTGTGTGTGTGTTCGCCATGTTAATGCAGGCCTCCTACTGAAGTAGAACAGATGTACAACTTCAAAGGTGTGAAGAGTGTGTGTGTGTGTGTGTGTGTGTGTGTGCAGAAGGCTGTGCTTTAGTTGTGGAATAAAGAGACGGTTCATTAACATTTAACATTTAATACGCTACTAATCTACATTACTGCTCAGTGTGTTTTTTTCTTTGTAGTGTGTGTGTGTGTGTGTGTGTGTGTCAGGTGACTGAGGTGCATGTCATCTGACAAAGCAGAAATGACCTGGACACTCACTACACTCACTACACACACACACACAGTGTCTCTGTGCGAGTATGATTGTGAGCCTGTGTGTATTTGTATGGTTGGTTGGTGACTGGCATCGATGAGGAAGTGGGTGAGTGGCGTGGATGGGAAAGGTTGGGTGACTGGCTTGGATGGGGAAATGGGTGACTTCTGTGAAAGGGGAAGTGGGTGAGTGGCGTCAATGGGGAAGTGGGTGTCTGGCATGGATGGGGAAGTGGGTAGGTCGCCTGGATGGGGAATTGTGTGATTGGCGTGGATGGGGAAGTGGGAGAGTGGCAAGGATAGGGAAGTGGGTGACTGACGTAGATGGGCCCAGTGGGTGACTTCTGTGAAAGGGGAAGTGGGTGACTTGTGTGGATGGGGAAGTGGGTGAGTGGCATGGATGCGGAAGTGAGTTACTGGTGTTGATGGGGAAGTAAGTGACTGGCATGGATAGGGAAAGGAATTACTGACATGGAAAGGGAAGTGGGTGAGTGGCTTGGATAGGGAAGTGGGTGATAGGCGTGGATGGAAAAGTGGGTGATTGGTGAGGATATGGGAAGTTGGTGACTGGTGTGGATGGGGACAAGGGTGACTAGTCGTGAATGGGGAAGTGAGTGACTGCCGTGGATGGGGAAGTTGGTGGCTGGCGTGGATGGAGAAGTGGGTGACTGACTTGGATGGAAAACTGGGCGGCTGGCGTGGATGGGGAAGTGAGTGGCTGGCCTGAATGGGGAAGTGGGTGACTGGCAAGTGGTAGAAGGCGAGTGGTTGGGTTAGTTGCTGGAGTTGACTATCATGGCATGACATGGCTCAATGGAGCAAGTGAGGTGATTGGGGTAGTTGGGCCAGTAAGGTGAATAGTCGTGGTAAGGGTTGACTAATGTGGTTGGGCAGTGAAATTAGAAGTGTTGATTGGGCAGCAGATGATTGGTCAGTGGGTAACTGGTGTGTTTGAAGCAACAGGGGATTGGCATATGTAGAAGCAGAAGGTTACTGGCATGGTTAAGTGCAGTGCTTTGTCTGGTGTGGTGGGGTCTGTAGGTGATTGCTATGGCTGGTGCACCGGTTTACTGGTACGATGGAGCTAGTAGTGTTGTGCTTGGGGCAGTTTGGGTCTGCTGGTGACTGGTGTGATGAGGTAGTGGGTGACAGGGTGGTTGAGCCAGTAGGGGGTATGGTTGGAACAGTTGGGCTTAAGTGGGTAATTGGCATGGTTAATTGCAGTGGTGTTCCTGGCATGGTGGGGGCAGCAGGTGACTGCCATCGCTGCTACACCAGTACAATTGCATGATGGAGCTAGCATGGTTGGGGCAGTTGGGGGCAGCTGGTGACTGGTGTGGATAAGGTAGTGGGTGACTGTGGGGACAGTCAGTTTTGGTAGTGGGTGATAGTGGGGACAGTCAGTTATGTCAGTATGTAAGTCTTTGGTGTGGTTGGGTCAGTTAGGGCAAAAGGACACTCTCCCACAGGTCGGGGCACTTTGTTACTTTGGGTGACTGGCATCATCGCACCAATAGGGGTGTGATTGGGGCAGTTGGGGGAAGCAAATCACTGCTGTGATTGGGGCATTTGGGATTGTAAGGGACATTGAAATAAATGTGATGTTGTCGAAGGCAGAGTGACTGTGTGTGGGTGGGCGTGTGTGTTACAGCCCGTAGTGTTAGTGCTGGCATTAGTGTGTGTGTGTGTGTGTGTGTGTGTGTGTGTGTGTGTTATAGCCTGTAGTGTTTTTATGATAATTGGTCCCAGTAGGTTTATAACTTTTTTTTGGCCGAGGGGCTGCAGCCAGGTGGAGCTAATCTAGACTTCAAACTAGACACACACACACACACACACACACACACACACACACACACACACACACACATAAAAAAGAGAAAGATGGATGAATTTATCCATGGTGTCAGATATTTATAGTGATGGTATTTTGCTGTATATCAGTCAGTCAGAGCTGCATTGAAGGTTCTAACACTGTTAGCCTGAGATGAACACATACAAGTTTATATCCTTGTTAAGTTACTTTATTTCAGTAATTCACTTTAAAATGTGAACTCATATATTATATAGTTGTATTAAACACAGAGTAATCTATTTTAAGCATTTATTTATTTTATTGTTGATGATTATGGCTTACAGACCAAGAAAAACCCAACAATCAGTGTCTCAGAAAATTAGAATATTATATAAAACCAACTGGTACTTTTGGCAGTGTGGGCAGTGTGCCAAGTCCTGCTGGAAAAAGAAATCCAGCATCCAGGGAAGAAGCATGAAGTGCTGTAAGATTTTGACTTTAGACTTGATAATAAAACACAGTGGATCAACACCAGCAGATGACAGACATGTCTCTCCAAACCATCACTGATTGGTGGAAACTTCACACTAGACCTCGAGCAGTTTGGACTGTGTGTCTCTCCTCCACTCTTCCTCCATACTCTGCTCCCTTGATTTACAAATGAAATGTAAAATTTACTGGTTTGGAGAGTCATGTCTGTCATCTGCTGGTGTTGATCCACTGTGTTTTATTATCAAGTCTAAAGTCAGTGCAGTTTTGTTTTCCCACAAAATCTTACAGCACTTCATGCTTCTTCCCTCTGCTGATTATAACTTTTATGGAGATGCAGATTTCATTTTCCAGCAGGACTTGGCACACTGCCCACACTGACAAAAATAAAGTAACTTTTCAATGATATTCAGATTTGTTGAGATGGACCTGTACCAGTCATTACAACAGTTCTTTTTCCCAAATGTAAAAGAGAGTTACAAACCTGCTGGCTGCTTCCATGAGTCACTGGCAAACACACCTATGATGCAACATCCTTTCTTTAAAATGATTTCAACATAAAAGTCCCAACTAAGTTTTTTTTATTCATGCTCACACCACATGATATTTCCTAAAATTGAAATTATCGGACTACGTTTGATTTTATATTATGATGGAAATAAAATACAAATGGGAATTGGAAATTAAAAATTTTGAACATAAAATGTTAAAAAAAAATATGACAAACAGGAAGTTAAATAAAGAGGAATATATTATTGTCATAGTTGATGTAGTTGTTGGATCCCAGTGCAAAGCAGATTGGATGATTTTATTTTAATTCTTTATGTTATAGTGATTATACTTCATATGTATACATTAATTAAAAATGATTTACTTATATGAATATATGTATATGGTCTGTTCAATTGGTATCATTCAATTAATCAATCAATCAACCTTTATTTTGACACAGTAATACATTTAGGGTAACCCCTTATTTTTAGTGCACCTGAGCAAAAAAAAAAAAGAACTATCAAAATTAAAATCAGTTATTTAATCCATCCAACCTGGCTGAGCTTGAGCTATTTTGCAAAGAAGAATGGAGCAAAAATCTCCCAGAAATTTGACTTTATCCCAACCGAAGTTGGAATCTTAAAAAGACGAAAAGACTTCCCGACTGTTCCAATTTCCTGGTGAGTGTGTGTGTGTGTGTGTGTGTGTGTGTGTGTGTGTGTGTGTACAAAGGTGTGTGTGTGTGTATCCACTATCCTCTAACTGAGGAGAGAGTAAGGAGAGGAGGATCTGAATGTGAAAGGTCAGCATTGTCTGCTGTACGCCGGCCAAGAACCGGAGATCGCCCCAACCCCCCCCCCCCCCCCCCCACCCCCTCAATACCACCCCGTCCAACCGACGTCCGAATCAATCCCAGAGACGCTGATAACCGATCTCTGCTGTCGACGGCAGATTATGGAGATGATGGAGCTCGGAGAAGTTCGGAGACAAGGTGTCCCTTTCTGCTCATCCTCGCGTCTTCTCTCCCTCGCTCTGCTGAGAAACAAAAAAAAAAACATGCATTATCTTTTTTATTCCGCCGCATACTCATTCATCAGAGAGAGAAAGAGAGAGAGAGAGAGAGAGAGAGGAGAAAGTATAAATAGAAAAGGTTAGCTTTCATGTTCGATTTGAAGAGAGGTTTGAGATTTCCCTGAGATAATTAAAAAGTAGATCTCCTGACAGAACTGCAGAGCAAGATCGGCTACGCTGCTGCAGGGCCGATAAAGCTCCGTATAATCCAAGAATCCTGTAAAAGAAAAAAAAACGTACAGTACAATACAGTGCAGAGCAAGAGTACAGTAAAAAATACAGTATAATCAAAAATTAGAGTAAAATGCACATCAAATTAGAGTAAAATTATTCAGTATGTTTTAGATTTTTCAAAGATTTACAAATCCTGACTGTATTATATGAAAAAACTTTATGACTGATGGTGAAACTGGCACTCATCAGGACCACCTCAGAAAAGGAAGGCCGAAGGCGCTATCGAACATCCTGCGCAAGGCATGTTGCC
The DNA here is from genome assembly GCF_023375975.1 of Astyanax mexicanus. Lineage (NCBI taxonomy): Eukaryota > Metazoa > Chordata > Actinopteri > Characiformes > Acestrorhamphidae > Astyanax > Astyanax mexicanus. The sequence continues at coordinate 5,495,160 of NC_064432.1, read as the reverse complement.
ATGCTCATTGCTATCTTATACCCTGTGAACCCTCTATTGTCACGCCTTTCACGTGCACTGTTAAAATAGTGTCGGATTTTGGGAGTAAATCTACACTAGTAATGGGTGTGGCGCCACTGACTGTTTAAAACCCTGGCAACAGTTAAGAGTTATAGAAAGAAAGGTATAGATAGATAGATAGATAGATAGATAGATAGATAGATAGATAGATAGATAGATAGATAGATAGATAGATAGAGTAAAATGATATAGAAACAGTTATAGAAAGAAAGGTATAGATAGATAGATAGATAGATAGATAGATAGATAGATAGATAGATAGATAGATAGATAGATAGATAGATAGATAGATAGGGTTAGAGAGAGATAGAGAGAGGGGGGAGGTTAGGGAGAGAAAGAGAGAGATAGAGTAATGATAGAGAAAAAAGAGGAGGAGAGCAAGAGAAAGAAAAAGAGGATGAGAGAGATAGAGTTAACGATAAAGAAAGAAAGAGCGGATGAGAGAGATAGAGTTAATGATAGAAAAAGAAAGAGGAGGAGAGCTAGAGAAAGAGGATAAGAGAGACAGATGAGATAGATAGATGGTTCTCCGTTAAATGAGCTGTTGGTGTACTTTCACAGCATGAACCCGCAGGTCAGTTTACTCTGCTGAAACGTTCAAAAGCACTGCACTGTTAAGATATCAACGTGCCAAAGTCAGAGAACATCTGGCTCTTAAAGTGAATGACGACTCGCACGCTGATTGGTTTATTTCACGTTTCACGGCTCGACTCCATCCCAGTTTAAGTACTCGTTATTAAAAGCTTCATGCTCACAGAATTCTGTTGTGATTACTGAGATTGATTGTTTTAATAGATGTTTTAATAGATTGATGTCGCTAGTGATCAGTTTTATAAGTAGTCTGTAGAGCAGTGTGGACGGGTGTGTTTGAGTGGGGCGGAGTTTGAGTGATGGGCTACAGTGGAGCAGAGTGAAGTCGGGTGAGGTGCAGAACAGATGTGAGCTCCTGTTGAGGGACACTGAAATCATCTGAAGTGAAAACAGTGTGTTATGGATGGAAAAGTACGAGTAGTTCAGCCAAGTCGACTGAAGCGGCAGAACTGGGAGTTACACTGCAACCCCATTCCATCAACTCGGATATTTATAGAGCGGGAAAAAATCCGCCTCCTTTTCACCCGTTTTCACCTCAGTCCCATATTTATATAATTTACACAAAAAACCCAAATTCTCAGGTCAGAAGTGCAGATTATAATTATACTATTATACGATCATACAGCGGAGATAGAGTGTGTTAAAGCAGGGAGAGAGAGAGAGAGAGAAAGAGAGAGAGAGAAAGATACGTAGAAAGTGAGGAAGCATGTGATAGAGAGGGACAATTAAAGAGAGAGTTTAAAAGTGTGTGAGAGAAAGAGAGAGATAAAGATAGGTAGAGAGAGTTAAAAAGATATAGATACAGTTATAGAAAGAAAAGTATAGATAGATAGATGTTAGGGGAGTTAGAGAGAGATAGAGTTAACAATAGAGAAAGAAAGAGAGAGGAGGAGAGTTAGAGAAAGAAAGAGAGGATGAGAGAGATAGAGTTAATGATAGAGAAAGAAAGAGAGAGGAGGAGAGTTAGAGAAAGAAAGAGAGGATGAGAGAGGTAGAGGTAATGATAGAGAAAAAAGAGAAGGAGAGCAAGAGAAAGAGAGGATGAGAGAGACAGAGTTAATGATAGAGAAAGAAAGAGAGAGGAGGAGAGTTAGAGAAAGAAAGAGAGGATGAGAGAGATAGAGCTAAGGATATAGAAAGAAAGAGAGGATGAGAGAGATAGAGCTAAGGATATAGAAAGAAAGAGAGAGGAGGAGAGTTAGAGAAAGAAAGAGAGGATGAGAGAGATAGAGTTAACGATATAGAAAGAAAGAGAGAGGAGGAGAGTTAGAGAAAGAAAGAGAGGATGAGAGAGATAGAGTTAACGATATAGAAAGAAAGAGCGGATGAGAGAGAGAGAGTCAATGATAGAGAAAGAAAGAGGAGGAGAGCTAGAGAAAGAAAGAGAGTATAAGAAAGACAGAGTTAACAAAAGAGAAAGAGAGAGAGTGGGAGAGTTAGAGAGAGAAAGAGAGGGTGAGAGTTAGAGAAAGAGGAGGATAGTTAGAGAAAGAAAGAGAGGATGAGAGAGATAAAGTTAAAGAGTTAGAGATAGAGTGAGTGATAGAGAAAGAGAGAGAGGGGGAGAGTTACAGAGAAAAAAAGAGAGATAGAGTTAAAGAAAGAGAAAGAGAAGGGGGGCAGTTAGAGAGAGAAATAGAGAGATAGAGTGAGTGATAGAGAAAGAGAGAGAGAGAGAGATAGAGAGAGGGATGAATAAACGCATCACTGAATTCACCGCTGTGCCGAGTATTCCCACAGCAACGGACATCCTCTTAAAAGCATGTGCGCAAAAACAAGGAGTGGCTGTGTGTGTGTGTGTGTGTGTGTGTGTGTGTGTGTGTGTGTGTAGTTGTGTGTGAGTGAGTGTGTGTGTGTGTGTGTAGTTGTGTGTGTGTGAGTGTGTGTGTAGTTGTGTATTGCCAGGAGCAAACTAGAATGGTAATATCTGTGTCTTTCATATAACATACTGTAGCAATATTCTCCCATCTACACTCAGTCTTATTCTCTAAGAACAAAATATCCAACTTTAATCCAGATTCAGCATAAAACCCACTAAAATACAGCAGCAGAGTTTTGTACTTTAACATGCTGCTTCAGTAAGTAAGCATGTAAGTAAATGTGAACGAGTAAGTAAACATTGAGCAATTTTTAGCAATACTGTCAATTTGTCCAATCAAGTCCACAATACAAAAATGTGGCATAAGGTCACCCAAAAGTAGTGTGAAAGACTGGTGGAGAGCATGCCAAGACACATGAACTGTGTGATTAAAATCAAGTTTATTGCACCAAATATTGATTTTTGAGCTATTAAAATATTAGTCTCAAAGCTCTGCATCTTTTATATTATTTTAACCATTTCTCATTTTCTGCAAATAAATGTTCTAATTGACAATATTTTAATTCGGAATTTGAAAGAAATATTGTTAGTATTTTACAAAGTAAGACATCAATAAATGAATCAGTATTTACTATAAATTATTCTGTATTTGTTATAAATAAGTCAGTATTTATTATGAATCATTAAGTATCTATTATAAATGAGTCAGTATTCACTCTAAATGATTCAGTGTCTATTATAAATGAGTCAGTATTCACTCTCAATGATTCAGTGTTTATTATAAATGAGTCAGTATTCACTCTTAATGATTCAGTGTTTATTATAAATGAGTCAGTATTCACTCTTAATGATTCAGTGTTTATTATAAATGAGTCAGTAGTCACTCTTAATGATTCAGTGTCTATTATAAATGAGTCAGTATTCACTCTTAATGATTCAGTGTCTATTATAAATGAGTCAGTATTCACTCTTAATGATTCAGTGTCTATTATAAATGAGTCAGTATTCACTCTAAATGATTCAGTGTCTATTATAAATGAGTCAGTATTCACTCTCAATGATTCAGTGTTTATTATAAATGAGTCAGTATTCACTCTTAATGATTCAGTGTTTATTATAAATGAGTCAGTAGTCACTCTTAATGATTCAGTGTCTATTATAAATGAGTCAGTATTCACTCTAAATGATTCAGTGTCTATTATAAATGAGTCAGTATTCACTCTCAATGATTCAGTGTCTATTATAAATGAGTCAGTATTCACTCTCAATGATTCAGTGTTTATTATAAATGAGTCAGTATTCACTCTTAATGATTCATTGTCTATTATAAATGAGTCAGTATTCACTCTAAATGATTCAGTGTCTATTATAAATGAGTCAGTATTCACTCTCAATGATTCAGTGTTTATTATAAATGAGTCAGTATTCACTCTTAATGATTCAGTGTTTATTATAAACGAGTCAGTATTCACTCTCAATGATTCAGTGTCTATTATAAATGAGTCAGTATTCACTCTCAATGATTCAGTGTTTATTATAAATGAGTCAGTATTCACTCTAAATGATTCAGTGTTTATTATAAATGAGTCAGTATTCACTCTCAATGATTCAGTGTTTATTATAAATGAGTCAGTATTCACTCTAAATGATTCAGTGTTTATTATAAATGAGTCAGTAGTCACTCTTAATGATTCAGTGTCTATTATAAATGAGTCAGTATTCACTCTCAATGATTCAGTGTCTATTATAAATGAGTCAGTATTCACTCTCAATGATTCAGTGTCTATTATAAATGAGTCAGTATTCACTCTTAATGATTCAGTGTTTATTATAAATGAGTCAGTATTCACTCTCAATGATTCAGTGTCTATTATAAATGAGTCAGTATTCACTCTTAATGATTCAGTGTCTATTATAAATGAGTCAGTATTCACTCTTAATGATTCAGTGTATATTATAAATGAGTCAGTATTCACTCTTAATGATTCAGTGTTTATTATAAATGAGTCAGTAGTCACTCTTAATGATTCAGTGTCTATTATAAATGAGTCAGTATTCACTCTCAATGATTCAGTGTCTATTATAAATGAGTCAGTATTCACTCTCAATGATTCAGTGTTTATTATAAATGAGTCAGTATTCACTCTCAATGATTCAGTGTTTATTATAAATGAGTCAGTATTCACTCTCAATGATTCAGTGTTTATTATAAATGAGTCAGTATTCACTCTCAATGATTCAGTGTCTATTATAAATGAGTCAGTATTCACTCTTAATGATTCAGTGTTTATTATCAATGAGTCAGTATTCACTCTTAATGATTCAGTATCTATTATAAATAAGCCAGTATTCACTCTTAATGATTCAGTATCTAGTATAAATGAGTCAGTGAAGTGAATCAGACACTGCTGCAGTGCTGCTGGAGTTCTTAAACATCTCAGTTTCACTATTGAACTGAGAATAGTGCACCTTGATCTGTGTTTGGCGCATGATGTATACTGTATGAGTGTGGGTGTGGGTGGAGGATGAATAAATTTTAAAAATCAGCCAATCAGAGGCCCCAAACAAAGTGCTTGGGCCCCTGAGGCACAGTCCAGGTATACCTATACATGAAATTGGCCATTATCAGAGGTCAAGGATGTTACACGGTGACGGTAATGGTGTTAAATTACCGAAAAACTACAGTGTCAAAGTATATTTCACTTATATTTCTCCGTGTGTGAAATGACTACGATGTTCTGACGTTAATTTGACGAGAGTTTTTGAAGACGTTCACTTAAAAAAAAAAAAAAAAAGTGCCCAGGACGCAGCGGATACATCATGTACGTTGTGATGTATGACCGACACTTGTGTGTGTGTGTGTGTGTGTGTGTGTGTGTGTGTGTGTATTAGTTGTTAATGTGTTCCTGCGTAAAGCAGAGTAAACCTCCCTGGAGACCAATTATCCACCACGCTGCAGAGAGACGAGCTGGACTAAAAAGACTACAGGCATGGAGAGCTACACACACACTTATGTGCGTGTGTGTGTGTGTGAGAGAGTGAGAGAGAGAGAGAGAGAGAGAAAGTGAAAAGTGTGATGGTCCCCTGTCTATTTCACTCTCGCTCAGACTGGCACATTTGCAGGCAAAGCGTTTTCTCAGGAATTTGTTGCTGCCATGAAAAATCTTGTAATTCCATTTTTTCCCACGTGTGAACGGGATGGGCGAGGAGGAGGCGTCTATCAGATCCTCCACAAGCTTTACATTCTTTATATATTCTATAATAATGGAATTATTCTCAATAAAATTCAACTCCTATAAATTATTCAATATTTACTATGAATTATTTAGTGTCTCTTCTGTATTATTTAGTATTTACTATGAATTATTCTGTATCTACTACAAATTATTTAGTGTCTGTCATGGATTACTTAGTATTTTTATGATTTACTCAGTGTTTACTATGAATTGTTCAGCATCTACTATGAATTATTGAGTGTTTATCATGAATTATTCAGTACTTATTAATAATAATTCAGTGTTTATTATTAATTATTCAGTATTAATTATGAATTATCAAGTATCTACTATGAATTATTCAGTGTTTATTATAAATTATTCAGTACTTATTATGAATTATTCAGTGTTTATTATGACATTTTAAGTATTTATTATGAATTATTCAGTGTTTATTATGAATTATTCAGTATCTACTATAACATTTTCAGGTATTTAGTATCTACTACTAATTATTTAATGTCTGTTATAGATTATCCAGTAATTACTATTAATTATTCAGTATCTACTATGAAATATTTAGTGTCTGTTATGAATCATTCAGTATTTACTATGGATTATTCAGTAACTATTATAGAATAAATAGTTTGATATTCACTGTTAATTAAGTGACTGTTGTGACTATTATGAATTATCATACATTTGCTATTATTATACTATGAACTTTTCAGTATCCAGTATGAATATTTGTATTTTAGTTTCTTCTACAATTGTTTCAGTATTTACCATCAATTATTCAAGATATGCTTCAGGTTTTTTTTTTTTTTTTTGAGTATTTACTAGGAATTGTTCTGTATCCACTATGAATTATTCAGTAACTACTAATAATTATTCAGTATATTCTGTGATTTTTTTTCGGGTTCAATTATGAATTACTTACTAACTTGTGTGAATTGTTTAAAATTAGTAAACTGTTCAGTTTTCACTGTTAATTAAGTTACTATTGTGACTATTATGAATTATTTTTATACTGAACATTTACTATAAATGAATCGGTATCTATCCGCTGTGAATTGTTCAGATCCTACTATGTATTGTTTAGGGTCTAATTTAAATTATTGCGATTTTTCTTACTCAGAATTATTCAGTATCGACAATAAAAGATTCAGTATCCGCTATGAATTATTATTATCTGTTGTGAATTTCTCAGTATCGGAACACGAGCCGCATGGATGAACTCCTGGACGGTAGGTGAGATGCTGACTGGCTGTTTGAGGATTAAAAGGTAATTATGCTGCATTATAACAGTCATTAAGATCTCCTCTTATGGTGAGGGAAGATGTTGTTTCAGAGATAGTGAAAAAGAAGAAGAGGAAGAAGAAGAGGAAGAAGATCTTTCAGACGTTCTGTATTCTCTCAGCGCTCTCTTCCTGCTACTAAGCGACAGTTGGTCTTCCGCACTCTGAACACGAAAGCAGCGAGATTGGGAAGTGACCCGTTAGCTGTAGGTCAGCTGATTATCGGTGGGTGGCCTGAACTGTTGGACGGCTCGGTGCTTCCCTCCTTCCTGCCTTTAAATCCTTCCGTCCTTCATCACCGCTGCCAAAGACACGCCGCAGGTCCAGCAGAAGCACCATGAGCGGTCATGTTCTGCAACGTATTGTCTATTTATATGTTTGAATTGATTTTAACTTTACAGCTATTTAAGCCTTTAAAATGACTACAGGACTTGTCGAATTTTCATATGCGGGTTGCCAGATTGATGCTATGGATAGCAGCCTTACTGAAGCTCAGTGATTACCTGTTCAGCAGAGAAATATAGCCAGCTCGCCGATTTCCAAAGCTGCAGAACACTCTTTGCATGCTGTTGTGTTTTATACCTGGCAAGCCCGAGTGCGGAAATGGGACCGGGGGAATGATCAGAGGTGGGCAGATTCGAAGGCTACACCTCGGACAGATTTCCGTGACGTACCACAAAGTTCAAATAAGAAAATACTAGCTGAAACTGTGCTTAAAAAAAAAGTTGCCGGAGCTTTAACTCATGTTTCGCACGTCTCCTTAAATATCTGCTGATAGATCCTGATTATGTTATGAGTTACTAAATAAATAATAATCCTTGATGTAATAATCCTAATAAAACTAGCTTTTTGGAATGTTTACTGATAATTTGAGTTAATTAAACTCTTGTTTATATTCTTGTTTATATCAACTGCTTTGGACAATTTGCAATCTAATTCAATTTCATCAGATTTCATCTAACTAAAGAGGAAATTTAGGAAATATTCATTAAAAAAATTAAGTAGAATAAGTAGATTAAGTTGATTTTGTCACTTTCCAGTAAAAAGTATTTTAAAATTAAGTATCTTATTTTTTTTTTAGTTTACAACATAAATTAAATACACCTACTGTGTCAAAGTTTCTTGATAAATGGACCAATAAAATTCTCTAAAATGACCTAAAATAAGCTTTGTTTTTTCATTGACTTTCATTGAAAGTTAAAATGTTTTTTTATATAAATGCATTTTACTTGCATTCATATTTAGTATGTAAGGTGCACAATAGTAAAAAAGTATTATTTAATTCCTTTTCTGAAGTATGTTTTACTCCTAATAATGAGGTAACACATGGATTTTTACTTTATTTTGGGTAAATTTTATGTTTTTTAACCCTATAACCTGTTTTCTACAGTGTAGCCAGGGGGGAATGACTACACACTGACGTTGGGTGTCCGTGACTGGAGGGAATATATTAGGAATATATGGATATTCAGTTTAAATACTGCAGACTTTTTTGGGGGGGGTTACAGTAACAATTGTACAAATATTCTTGAAAACCCCAAAAAAAGACAAACTTGAGGTGATGTAAGCGACTTGTCACATACCAGTTTAAATGCTGGGTAACTCTGGTGAAAATAAACTGACTAGATAATTTGTAATGCATTTGAGCAACTGTAGATCAAATAAGTGGAATACTATAGATTTCCTCAAACCCACGCTGCTGAAACTATTTTTGAAACTACATGGGTTTCTATGGGCTGTACAATGGAAAAAAAGGAATTGATGAAAGAAATAGACGCTGATCAATAGAATGGTTGGTGGGCAGTTATGTTAGGACAGTTGAATGGTGTATGCCAGTGTTGGTGCCACAAGAACAAGAACATTTAATTGGAATGGAAGCCTATAGAATGTAACGTCCATAGTCTTACAGCTTCCAAAATGCTGATAGAACCACATTAGCAAGGCTTTACTTTGGCAAGCTTTGGTTAAGGACTACAATACGAGGTCACATAAGCCATATACATGTTGGTCAACCATCTACAGAAGTGACGTCCTTGACGTCTCTGGATTCTGAGGCATCTGGGATGATCCATAGATCATCAACTAAAGCTACACTGCTGACTTTGAAACTATACCTGAATCATCGATTCATTGATTCCAACCCCATGTTTTACACCAATATTGTTGGTCGAGTCTTTCGGTCTTGAAAAGGTAATTCTGCCAATTCGCTCGAGCCGATTTTCTCCTTATTCATGCGGTTTTCTGTGTTGTATCTCTCTTCTTTCTCCTCCAGCGCTGTTTGTTCAAAACTCTTCTGAATTACGCTGAAGGTCGCGTGGAAATTTTGTGCTGGTAATTTCCCAAGTGCATTTTCCATCACTGTTAGCAGAAGAGCATTTCATTTAAAGTGAAACATTCAACGGGAACATCCTCTTCACAGATTCGAAGAGGAAGAAGAAGGAGTATCTGGTAATCTTGTGTGGTTATTCAATCTTTCAAGGTTTATTTATTTCTAGCTCTACCAATTAACAAACCAGAATGAATGGCAGGGCAAGACGGACAAGTTCGGAATGCACTGCACAGTGCTCTGGGTCAACGGTTGAATCCGTCAAAGTTGGGTCCTTTAAAAAGATTTGGAAAGTAGCAGAGATAGGTAGAACTAGCTTGGGAGGTTGATGGTTGAGAAAACATGAAAAGAATCAGTTTCTATGGGCTGAAGGAGGGAACAAAGGAAAAGGAAGAAATAGCATAGTTAAGATTCAGAAAATGGTAGAAAGGTATGTCAGGATGGTTGTTTTGAACATACGAATGAATGAGAAGATTAAAATAGGAATGGAAGTCTATATAATGTCAGGCACAACACAATGAAAAACCAACAAATCATCTATGTATAATATTTTTAGAAAGTCTTGTTGAGATTGACATTTAGGCTGATGGGTTGGAAACATTAAATTAAGACAGGATAAAAAGAAGGGTTAACAGAAGAGTTAGGAAGTAAAAATTGGTGGACAGGTAGATTAGGAAGGTTCTTTTGTGTATGCCAATGTTGCCACTAGCTTGTAAATTTTGGCCAAAATGAGAAGATCAAAAAAGGGTAAAAGATCAATGGGATATACTATAAAAGTGGTCTCAGCACTAAAAGCTTACAAATAAGGTTCTTTGGGGTGAAGGAGGGAACAAAAGAAAGAGAAGAAAGAAGAGTCAGAAAGTAAAAATTGGTGGACAGGTAGATTAGTAAGGTTCTTTTGTGTGTACCAATGTTGGTGCCACTAGCTTGTAAATTTTAACCAAAATGAGAAGATCAAAAAAGGCTAAAAGATCTATGGGATGTACTGTAAAAGTAGTCTCAGCAGTAAGAGCTTACAAAGAAGGTTCTGCAATGCCAGAGTAGCTTCCATAGACAGTTACAACTTGCGAAGTGCTTTCAAAAATCAGGCACATCACATTTGAAACCAACAAATTATCAACTAAACAAATCAATCCATAATATTGGAAAGTCTTTTTGAGATTGACATTAAGACTGATGGGTTGAAAACATCAAGTTTACGGGTTTCTACGAGTAGAAATCAGGATATAAAGAAGGGTTCATTGGTTTAAATTCATCAAAGAGAATTGGTTTCTAAGGACTGACTAAGGGAAGAAAGAAAGGGATGGCAGAACAGTTAAGAAGTAGAAATTGGTGGACAGATAGGTAAGGGCGGTTGTTTTGTGTTTACAAATGTTGGTGCCACTAGCTTGTAAAGTCTAGTTAGAATGAAAAGATTAAAAAAAGAATGGAGGTCTAGGCAGTGGCAGAGTAGCTTCCATCAGCAGTTACAACAGTTACAAGCAAAATGCTTTCAAATCCAAACCATCACACCACCACCATGTTTTACATTCAGTTCTTTATCTAAAATTATGTGTTCTGGGAATCATCAAGATGGTTTTTGGTAAATGTGAGATGGGTCGTTGTTTTCTTTTTGGTCGGCAGTGGTTTTTGCTTTGGAACTCTCCCATGGAGACCATTTCTGCCAAGACTTTTTCTTTATTTTTAGAACTGCAGTTCTTTAAATGTTGTTCTGGGTTCTTTTGTGACCTCCTGGATGAGTTGTTCATGCCCTTTTGCAGTAATTTTGTTCAGCCGGCTGGTCACTCCTGGGAAGGTTCATCACTGTTTTATGTTTTCTTTATTAGTGAATAATAATAGCTCTCACTGTGGTTCGTTGGATTCCCAAAGCTTTAGAAATGGACTTTGTCACCTTTTCCAGACTGGATAGATCAGTCAATGATTTTGTTTGATTTTTCTCCTCTGTTTTTGCATTTCTTCAGATTGGGGCATAACGTGTTGCTTTCTGAGATCTTTTATCCTGCTTTTCTGATGTTGATGTTCTCTCAGACAGGTTCTATTCAGAACTACTTAGAACGTGAAGACTGAAAAGTTTTTTCTCACCATCCAGAACCATTGATCGATTGATCAACTGACCAATTGAGAACCACATGGGTTAGAGATTACTTCAGGGAACCTTTGCCCCAACTTTTACTGGTTTTGGGGTTGTATTTTCTAAGGTTCTTCAGCCCTAACCTTGCTGTGTAGTACACAAAGAATAATCCAGGCACTAATAAACTGTGTTCAAAAGAAGTGTTCTATAAAGACTGCATGCATGGGCGGCGAAACATTTTCCCCCTTCTCACAAACCTGATTCAACTTGTCAGTTAATTATCGGGCCGAGTCGAGGGTGTAAAAGCTGGAAGCTGTGCAGGGTTGAAGCCCGACAGGATTTCTGCGCGAGAAACCTGCCCTAGATAGACCATAATTATTTATTTGCTTTAATTTCCCAGATAAAAAACTGATATCAAGCTGATGGAACGGACCCTAATGAACCCCTTCAGCTTGGGTGCGCCTAATTAAGGCTGTAACAATACATTGAAACATTGCGTTTGAAAGTCAGTTTGCAGTCAGAACGAGATCCAGGGCCAGAGTGAAAGTTTTATATTGAGGATTTCTGAAATAGAAACTCTTTTTCAACTGACAACAAAAAGCCAAGGGTGAGGCCTTGAGGAAAAAAATGGACTCGAGAAAATGGAACAGAATTGCTTTTGCAGTTTCCTGCAGTTTCGAGGTTTCATAATTCTTGAGAAAATGTTTTTTCACCCACAAACATGGGTTTTTTCATGCCTTTTTTATTCTGAATCTTATTATGTAAAAGCTTTGATGCTCATCGTATTATATAATAATATACGCAATGTTTAGGCAAATATACACTGTTCAGGCAAATGTATTCGCTTGCATATGAACTGCAGAGTGATGTCTTATTCTTAATCCTTAAATCATAGGTGTAACGAAGAGGAGGCAGGATGCAAGCGCAAGTCGGTTTTATTTACCATATTAGCAAAAATAAACAAAGAACAACCACTACGGAATAATATAAGAAAAGGAAACTAAAACAAAACACTATGAAACAGAGGATAACTAAAAGACTGAAACAAACGAGCAAAAATAACTAATAAAGAAACAAACTACATAAAGCAAACCTGAACACTGAAGACAAAAAACACAGCAGGTCTGAGGCTAAACAAAACAGATAAACACGATCTGGATAGAGTAACAGGACACAGTCAAACAAAAAGCGCGACAGAGAACAAAGGAGCACATGAGGTATTTATGCACAGGCACACACTAGGGACACCTGTGGAGGTAATGAGGGGGGTGGAGTTACAAATGAGACAGGAGGGGTTACAGATGACAAGGCGGGGCTAAGGCGGAGACAAGACCAAAACACAACAGTAGCACAAGGCTGGGAAACATGACAGGTAAACAATAGAGAACAGGACAGGAGTAGGAAGGAACCCTTTGCAGCTATAGCCATAGCTTCAACTCTTCTAGGAAGGCATTCCACAAGGTTTAGGAGTGGGTTTATAGGAATTTTGGATGCCTGATTCTTCTAAAATCACATTTCTGAGGTAAAACAATCATTCAATTCCACTCTAAGTCATCCCAAAGGTTGGGACTTATGGCCAGTCAAGTTCTTTCACACCAAACTTACTCATCCCAAACTGTTTCCACAAATCTGGCAGCTTTAAAATAATCCAAACTCTCTTGGCCAACTCCTGAAAAAACAACCCCACACTCTAATTATCCCCCCACGTCCAACCTTTGGACTTGGCACAATGCAATCAGACAAGTACTGTTCTTCTAACAACCGCCTAAACCTAATAAACTCGTCCATCAGTTTTTTTTTCACTACTCAGACTATAGAAATTAAATTTGTGTCAGCAGTGAAAGCTTAACTTAAATTACTCTTGACATTCGGCTGCAGGAAAAAAGTATGTGAACCCTTTGGGATTATACTTGGATTTCTGCATAAATTGGTCATTAAATGTGTTCTGATCTTCATCTAAACCTCTAAGTCACAACAATAGACAAACACAGTCTGCTTAAACTAAATAAGACCACAAAAATGTATGTTTTAATGGTTTAATTGATTATTGAACACAACATGAACAAACAGAGTCGCCTGAGGTGTGCTTTTGCTTTTGCATACCTCAGACGACTCTTGCAAAAATGGCTTCTTTCGCATCACTCTCCCATACAGCTTCTCCTTGTGCAAAGTGCGCTGTATTGTTGACCGATGCACAGTGACACCATCTGCAGCAAGATGATGCTGCAGCTCTTTGGAGGTGGTCTGTGGGTCGTCCTTGACTGTTCTCACCATTCTTCTTCTCTGCCTTTCTGATATTTTTCTTGGCCTGCCACTTCTGAGCTTAACAAGAACTGTCCCTGTGGTCTTCCATTTCCTTACTATGTTCCTCACAGTGGAAACTGACAGGTTAAATCTCTGAGACGACTTTTTGTATCCTTCCCCTGAACAACTACGTTGAACAATCTTTGTTTTTAGATCATTTGAGAGTTGTTTTGATGAGCCCATGATGCCACTCTTCAGAGGAGATTCAAATAGGAGAACAACTTGCAATTGGCCACCTTAAATACCTTTTCTCATGATTGGATACACCTGGCTATGAAGTTCAAAGCTCAATGAGGTTACCAAACCAATTCTGTGCTTCAGTAAGTCAGTAAAAAGTAGTTAGGAGTATTCAAATAAATAAAATGATAAGGGTGCCCGTACTTTTGCACCGGTCAAATTTTGGTTTAATGCATATTGCACATTTTCTGTTAGTACAATAAACCTCATTTCAATCCAGAAATATTACTGTGTTCATCAGTTATTAGATATATCAAACTGAAATATTTAGAACTAAAAATGATTAAGATTAATAGGGGTGCCCAAACTTTTTCATATGACTGTATGTATTTGATAAATATATAGATATATAATGTCAGTGTTTGTATCTATTCATGTCCTAATGTTAGGTAGTTTGTGTGTGTGATCTGTTTTTGTGATTATATGTGTTTCTCTGTGGTGGTCTGCAGGCCGACAGTGTGTGTGTGTGTGTGTGTGTGTGTGTGTGTGTGTGTTTGGCTCTGAATGAATGCTCTGATTCTTAGACCTGCTGCTGCCGTCGTTCTCTGCTGCTACTCTAAAACACAGCCATTAAGACAACAATCTCAGTGTGTGCCCAGACTCCCGTTACCAGGGTGCCCTGCTGAGGCAACAACGGCACCCTCCTGAACCCCTACCAGCCCCCCGTGGTTCTCAACCTTTTCAAACCTAAGGTCAACGGAGGTTAAAGGAAGGTCAGCGCCGTTGTTTTTCATTCAAAGAGAAACTGTGAAATCATGGAGATAGAATTGGGTTAAATGTTCTGTATGTGCAGTTACTGCAGGTTCAGGTTTATGTTTGAGTAAAATGAACATTGTTGTTTTATTCGATAAACTACAGACAACATTCCTCCCAAATTTCAAATGAAAATATTGTCATTTAGAGCATTTATTTGCAGGAAATGAGAAATTGCTGAATAGCTTTCAGACCTCAAATAATGCAAAGAATAAACAAGTTCATATTCATAAAGAGTTTTAAGAGTTCAGAAATCAATATTTGGTGGAATAACACTGGTTGGTTTTTAATCACAGTTTTCATGCATCTTGGCATCATGTTCTCCTCCTCCACCAGTCTTACACACTGCTTTTGGCTTTAACTTTATGCCTGCACTCCTAGTGCAAAAATTCATTTGATGTTGATATTTATTGCTATTGATAGTACTTACATCTTCCACATTTGCTGACTTGCCATGCACAGTAGGTACAGATCCCTCCCTCAGAAAAAGTCTGCTGGCTAACCCCTGCTGTGTACTGTTGGAAGTTCTCAAACCAAATGACCGAAATGGCGTTTTTTCAGCTGATCTAGATGGTGGAGCATCACAATAAGGGAGCTCATAGAAGCAAATGATTCCTGAATCTATCAAAGTCTTTCAACTGATTCACAGGAAATCCGGATCTGCTGCTCTGCTGGTTGCTATGGTATGTGGAAAGTTTTAGGCTTTTTAGGAAATTGTCTTGCTTGCACGTTCTTCTTTAGAGAAACAAACACATTCCTTCCTCAATGATATTAAGAGGGTTGATTGCAATCAAAGCACAAAACTCATTATAGATCCCTCCCTCAGACGAAGTCTGCTGTGTACTGTTGGAAGTGACCAAAATGGCGTTTTTATCAGCTGATCTAGATGGTGGAGCATCACAATAAGGAAGCTCATATAAGCCAATGATTCCTAAATCTATCAAACTCTTTAAAAGGATTCACAGAGATTTGTTTTCATTTTATAGGGGCAGTTGAGACCCAAGTGTAATTCTGGCATTTTTACTGCAAGCTAGATATGAAACATCAAGTAGTCCAGGGCTTTGCTTTGCTTACCAAGAATCGTTACACCCATGTTGCACAGTCCTATGTACCCGAGTGTAAAGCAAAAAGCACAAAACTCATTATTTGATAGTACTTACATCTCCCTCATTTGCTGACTTACCACAGACAGTAGTTACAGATTCCTCCCTCAGAAGAAGTCTGCTGGCTAACCCTTCTGTGTGCTGTTGGAAGTTCTCAAACAAAATGACTGAAATGACAGATCTTTAACTGAGCTAAGGGAGCTTCATATAAACAAAATGATTCACAAAGGTACCAAAGTCTTTCAACTGACTTGCCATGGACAGTAGCTACAGATCCCTCCCTCAGAAGAAGTCTGCTGGCTAACCCCTGCTGTGTGCTGTTGGAAGTTCTCAAACAAAATGACTGAAATGACAGATCTTTAACTGAGCTAAGGGAGCTTCATATAAACAAAATGATTCACAAATGTACCAAAGTCTTTCAACTGACTTGCTATGGACAGTAGCTACAGATCCCTCCCTCAGACGAAGTCTGCTGGCTAACCCCTGCTGTGTGCTGTTGGAAGTTCTCAAACAAAATGACTGAGGTGACAGATCTTTAGCTGAGCTAAGTGAGCTTCATATAAACAAAATGATTCACGACTGTACCAAAGTCTTTCAACTGACTTGCCATGGACAGTAGCTACAGATGCCTCCCTCAGAAGAAGTCTGCTGGCTAACCCTGCTGTATATCGTACCCCAGTGTAATGCAAAAAGTTCTTAGGAATTCCCTCCCCCCACACACACACACACACACACACACCGCCTGAGGCCTCACCCATACCTCTGCGGAAAGTTCTAGGCTTTTTAGGAAATTGTCCTGCTTGCACATTCTTCTTTAGAAGAACAAGCGCATTCCTTCCCCTATTAGTTCCTGTCATATCTAAGAGGCTTAGGGGGACCCGCCGTTACTGCAGCGACTCGGATTTCATCCTGTAGTCCTGACCATGTTAATACGGTATGTGGGTTCAGATAGGCTCTGCGCGAGAGTGTGTGTGTGTATGTGTGTGTGTGTGTGTGTGAGGGGCTTATGAACGCACAGCTTATGGCGGGACTCTGTCTCAACGGCACTAAAACCTCAATATATAACATGTCATGTTAGATTGTGTGTGTGTGTGTGTGTGTGTGTGTGTGTGTGTGTGTGTGTGTGTGTGTGTGTGTGAAGGACCTTCTCGGATATTGAGTGTCTAAGAAAACACTGGCTGTGATTCACAACGAGCTGCTCCCACCCCAAATCCCACCACGGATTAAAGGGATGCTTCACTCACAAAATGCTAACGCTGCCACCCCAAAAACACTGCCAATATTAATATCATGACATAAAGGGATATTCCACCCATTTTTCAGAATTCCGAAACAAGTCAAATTTCTCATTTTTTGTCCTCATTTATTTCCTACATCAGAAAAGAAATGCTGATGTTATTCAGACTATGAAGAAACACAAAGAATCATGTTATAATAGTGTTAAACAAACTAAAATACTAGAGGATAGCCTCCTGCTCTTCCTTTCCTGATGAGTGCCAGTTCCATCACGTTTTTGATGGTCTTTGCGATAGCACTCGAAGATACTTTCAAAGTTCTTAAAATGTTTCGAATTGACTCATCTTCATTCCTTAAAGTAATTTTCCCCAAATAACGCTGCCACCCCAAAAACACTACCAATATTAATATCATGATATAAAGGGATATTCCACCCGTTTTTCCGAAATTCCGAAACAAGTCAAGTTTCTCATTTTTTGTCCTCATTTATATTCCTACATTGTAAAAAAAAAAATACTGACGTCATTCAGACCATGAAGTAAACTTTTTTAATAAAAGTGTTAAACAAACCAAAATACTAGAGGATAGTCTCTTGCTCTTCCTTTCCTGATGAGTGCCAGTTCCATCACGTTTTTGACGATCTTTGCGATAGCACTCGAAGATACTTTCAAAGTTCTTAAAACGTTTCGAATTGACTTATCTTTATTTCTTAAAGTATTTTTATTCTTTACTTAGTTGAGTAGTTTTTGCTTCTCATAATATGGATTAACACACTACTCAAATAGAGCTATTCACTGTATCTCACTGGTTGCTAACAAGTTGCTACAAGTATTACAAGTATTAATTTTTAAAATTAATTTTAACAAGTATTAAATTGTAAAATTATTATTTTTTAAGTATTAATTTTTTAATTTTCTATTATATATTGATGTACCATGTTTTTTTTTAGGCTGTGGAAGGAAACCGAAAGAAGTCCCCGAAAGAAAACCCACACATACACTAGAAGAACATGGAAACTCCCAGATACTCAGATAGGGACTTGAACCCGAGAACCCAGCGCTAGGAGGCCAACATGCTTTAAAAAATTTAAATTAAAAATACTTTTTCAACATTTTTTTTAAACTTATGGGCACTTATTATATGATTTTAAATGTTTTTGTTGTTTGTAAAAGCACTAGTGAGTTTGTAATTTTATAATTCAGATTAAAGTGATTTAGATTAATGACTTAATGCCTAAAGTGAATCATTTGGAGCACGTCTTCTGATGACGGCGTGTTTTGCATGTATTTTGCATGGCAACAGTCTAAGTTAGGAAGCAGAGGAGAAAACACTCGAGTTCACTTGAGTCAGACGGTGATGTGCTGCTGACGAGTGAGTGTGTGAGAGTGTGTGTGTGTGAGTGACAGTGGGTGTGTGATTGAGTTCCCAGAATGCTCTGCCCTGAAGCTGCAAATCTTGGGGCTGATTGGAGACTTGGAAATAATGTTTTTTTTTTTACTTTTTTAGACACCCGAACACACACACACACACACACACACGTAGAGTAATTCTGGGGGGGGGGGGGGGGGGGGGGAACTGGTTAGTGTGTGTTAGTGAAGATGCAGAGTATAGCCAGGTTACTGCGGTCATCTGTTGCCAGAGGTTACCGCGTGGTTGGTGGCCATGGCAACGTTGTTTCCATGGCTTTTGGCAAAGTTTTCTTTAGAAAAGCAAGTGCTATGTTAAGAGTGTGTGTGTGTGTGTGTGCACCCGTGTGTGTGTGTTGTTTGTTACTATAAAAGTACAAGAACATTACTAGCAGGGTGTTGTGTGTGAAGTTCAGCAGATGTGTGATAACAATCAGCTATTTAAAGACTTGTAAAAACACACACACAACTACTTCCAACGGACTCAACGCTGAAAATAATGTTCCAGAATTATTCACCACAGCCTCGAAAATAACTAAGCTCATTAGAGTTTTAGTGTTTTATTATTGTTAATATCATATAATGTTAATATTTTTAGGAACAAATTTTGAAAAACTCTGTTGCATTTTGTTTTGCTGTTAATGTTTCATTGTTTGGCACTATCCAATCAAGTATTAATCAATCAAACTCAAACCAATACAGCTCTGACCAATTAAAAACTAACCAATCCAGCTCTGATCAATCAAACACTGACCAATCAAACACTAACCAATCAAGTATTAATCAATCAAACTCAAACCAATATAGCTCTAACCAATTAAACACTAACTAATCCAACTCTGACCAATCAAACACTGACTAAAGACTAACCAATCCAGCACTGACAAAACCAATCCAGCTCTGACCAATCAAGCTCTGATCAATCCAGCACTGACCAATTAAGCTCTGACCAATCAAACACTAACCAATCCAGCACTGACCAATCGAACACTAACTAATCCAGCTCTGAAAAATCCATCACTGACAAATCCAGCCCTGACCAATTAAGCTCTGACCAATCAAACACTAACCAATCCAGCACTGACCAATCAAACACTAACTAATCCAGCACTGACCAATCAAACACTAACTAATCCAGCACCAATCAATTAAACACTAACTAAAGACTAACCAATCCAGCACTGACAAATCCAGCACTGACCAATCAAACACTAACTAATCCAGCACCAATCAATTAAACACTAACTAAAGACTAACCAATCCAGCACTGACAAATCCAGCACTGACCAATCAAGCTCTGACCAATCAAACACTAACCAATCTAGCACTGACCAATCAAACACAATCCAATCCAGCACAAATCAATCAACACTAATCAATTCAGCACTGACCAACTAAGCACTAACCAATCTAGCAACCAATCCAACACTGACTAAACAAACACTGACCAAACAACACAGACAAATCCAGCACTGACCAATCACACACACTAACCAATCCAGCACTACTCAATTCAGCACTGACCAATCCAGCACTGACTAATCAAACACTAATTAATCAAACTTTATCCAATCCAACACTAACCAATTCAGCACTAACCAATCCAGCACTGACTAAACAAACACTGGCCAATCAACACAGACAAATCCAGCACTGACCAATCACAAACACTAACCAATTCAGCACTGACCAATCACACATTGACCAGTCCAGCACTGACCAATCAAACAATAATTAATCAAACTTTATCCAATAAAACACTAACCAATCCAGCACTGACAAATCCAGCACTAACCAATCCATCACTGACTAATCAAACACTAACCAGCCGATAGATAATAATGCTTGATTGGTTAGTGTTTGATTGGTTAGTGTTTGATTAGTTAGTCTGTTTGTTTAGTTTGTGGTTTGTAATGATACAGTAACAGCGTGTATATTAATATTATCTACAGTTGAATCGCAGGTTCATTATGTCATGTTCTCACACACACACTCACACTGCAAGGGTGTGAAAGGTCAGGAATCGAGTTGTGAAGTGGAGGGTGGCAGTGAGCTGACTCATTTACAGTTCAGAAACCACACACACACACACACACACACAGGGCTAGGTTTGCCTCTGTGATCCAAAATGTTCCCAGTCTAAGTCAATGTGAAGTTTGCATTCATCAATCTGGTCCGGTAATGCAGTCTAGTGGCCGCCAAACTCACCAAATAAATAAATTCCAGATTGGTGGTCCCATGCCTTGGATGGTCACCAATGGACCTTCGATTGGCAGATCACTCTCAAAGTTGGTTGGTTGGTCAGAGGTAATCTCAGTAATCTCAGGTCAGGGCAATAAGTCGGTACTCATATCCGAGTTTGGTGACCCTAGATCAAAAGGCCTAGATTTTAGGGCCTTAGACAACAGATTGGTGATCTGTTGCCAGATTGGTGATATTGTCCTTAACCTCTTGAGACCCAATGTCCTCATATGAGGACATTACATTTCTGCTTCTCTGCACAATGATACTTATTTTTTTAATACATTGACCCTTTGGTCTCATACGGAGACACTGCCCATACCATTTAATGGTCACAACATGACACTCAGTTGTTTAAAAACAAAAGGCGGGAAGCCCAGTCAAAGGTTTTTACAGCCATTCCAGACAGAATGGGGACAGGTAAAATTTTATCCTCACTTATATGTTTGAAACTAGTTTATTTTCTTCCTTTTTGGCACTAATTGTGTCCTTCTGATTCCAAATGGCAAGGATCATTTAAAAATGTTAAAATAAACTACTGTCCCCATATGAGGACATTGTTTTTTTGTTTGTTGCAAAACTGACTTCCTGTACAAAGACAAAGATTTGTTTCTATACTTCTTAGGTCGTAGTAATCCCAAATAGCTAGGAGAAATAAAAAATGTCAGGCAAATGTCCAGGTCTCAGGAGGTTAAAATCAGTGTTTACCTAAAGGTCAAAAGAAGGTCAATTTGTGTTCAGGAGATTGAGTTGGACACTCATATCCAGTTCCTGTCATTCTAGGACTTATCCAGGGCTATCTACCTGGTGACCCCGCCTTCTCAGGGGGCCGGGCTTCGGATATGTGATATGGCACGTCCCCTTCATGTCCCCTACTGAATTCCAGCTTGATTGAAACAATGTAAGGGTAAGGGTCAGGGTAAAGGTGGTTAGGACTAGGCATTGAATCCCTGACATGTGGCCAACATCTTTACAACTCCATAGCAACCACCTAGCAACCTCTTAGCAACCACCTGGAACACTATAAGAGCCTTATATGAACCACCAAGCAACACTCTAGAAACCACTGTTCAACTGTGAAACCACTGTAGCAACATCGTAACAACCACCTGGTACACCATAGCAACCACCTGAAAGGTCTTAGCATCCACCGGCAATGCCATGCTGGAGCAAAGCTCTAGCACTGCAGCCACATGGTACAATAAAGCTTTGAGAATCTCATCTATCTATCTATCCACCCATCTATGCACCCATCCATCCATCCATCCATCCACCAAACTCGCTATAAAGTGCTCCTATGACCCCTAAAAAGTGTCCCACCTTCCTCCCCTTTCTCTCTTCCACTCATTCTCTCCTTCACTGCTTTTCTGCTGAGCTCTGTCTGAGCCACAGTGTGATATTCCAGCCTGGGTGTTACTGCGCGAGCGAGCGAGCGAGGGAGGGAGGGAGGGAGGGAGAGAGAGAGAGAGTGAGGAGATTGGGGGGGCAGCTGGCAGAGAAAGAGAGAGGAGAGAGAGCAGAGTGGAAAGGGTGATAAAGGACAGAGAGGAGAGAAAGTGGGGAAGAGGGAAGATGACTGGCACAGAGACCGAAGGGCGAGAGAGAGATGAGACTCAGGGTGAGAGAAAGAGAGAGAGAGAGAAAGTTGAGAGTTAGCGAGAGAGGAGAGAGATAGGGACAGAGATAAAGTAAAGATAGATAGAGAAAGAAAGAAAGAAAGAAAGAAAGAAATGAAAGAAAGAAAGTAAAGAGAGAGAGAGAAAAAGAAAGATGGAGATGATTGGCACAGAAAGAGGGAGGGAGAGAGAGATAAAGGCTGGCAGAGAGAGAAAGGCTAAATGAAAGCAGATCAGGATGGAGAGAGAAGGAGTGAATTGGCAGGAGTGTGTGTGTGTGTGTGTGTGTGTGTGTGTGTGTGTGTGTGTGTGTGTGTGTGTGTGTGTGTGTGTGTGTGTGTGTGTGTGTGTGCGAGCGCGCATTAACTCTGTTTCACCCTCAGAGGCAGCGTCTGATTGGCTCTGGTTTTGGCTCACAGTCGCTTCCGCAGAAGGACCCACACACACACACACACACACACACACACACACACACACACACACACACACACACACACACACAGTGCAGGGCCTACAGCACACACAGCATCTGCCTCCACTCCTGCTGCCAACACACACACACACACACACACAAATATACACACACTCACACAGCGGCACATATATATAAACATAACCATAAACATATAGATAGATAGATAGATAGCAACTCTACAGCAACCGCCTGAGACGATACCATAGAAACCACTTAGCAACACCTCAACAACCACCTAATAAAGCCATAAAAAGCCACCGACTATCAGCACCATAACAATATCTAGCATGCCACCTGGCAACCAACTACCAATGCCATAGCAACCACGTATATGAAAAGAATAGAGGAATTGAAAAAAAAAAAGAATTGAAAAAAAAGGGAAGAAAAAGAAGAAGGACAGGAACTAAAAATAAAAAGAAAGAAAGAGGAAGGAGAATAAAGTTGATGGGAAGGTAAAAAATTAAAGAATGAAAAACGACATAACTCTAAAACATCCACCTGGCAAACACCTAGCAACTCCAGAGCAGCCACCTGAGAAGATGCCATAGAAACCACCTAGCAACAACCACAGCAACTATCTACTAACTCAATAAAAATATCATAGCAACCATCTACAGTAGTACCTCCATGAAAACCATATTGCAACACCATATCAACCATTCAATAACTCTAAAACATGCACCTGGCAAAGACCTAGCAACTCTAGAGCAGCCACCTGAGAAGATACCTTAGAAACCACCTAGCAACACCATCATTAACACTTGCAGCCACCTACTGTCAGCACCATAACAATCACATATAAGAAGAGAATTGAGAAAAGAAAAGAAAAAATCATAATGAATTGAAAAAGGAGAGGAACAGAGAAGAAAGAATATAAAAAATAAAAGGAAAAAGGTAAATTAATGATACAATAATTAAATACTGTATGAATAGAAAGAGTAGAAAAGGGTTAAAACTGAAAAGGAAGAATGAAGAAAAGCAGTAAAGATCAAAAAGAAAGAAGAAAACTAGATAAAAAAAACAAGATAAGGCTGAAACTAAAGGAAAAAACTGAAGAAAGAAGACGAAACAAAGAAGTAAAAAGGAGAAAAGAGGCAGAGGGAGAAGAATGACCACCATGCAGAAAACAGAGAGAGAGAGAGAGAGAGAGAGAGAGAGAGAGTAGGGGGATGTGAGAGAGTCAGAGGGGGATAGAAAAGAGGAAGATGGATAGCCTGAGGGAGTGTGTGTGTGTGTGTGTCTGCACGTGTGTGTGCGTGTGTGTGTCTGCGTGTGTGTGTGTGTCTGTGTGCGTGTGTGTGTGTGTGTGTCTGTGTGTGTGTGTGTGCGTGTGTCTGTGTGTGTGTGTGTGTGTGTCTGATGCTGCTGCATAATTTGATCTCCTTTTGCCACCAAAACTGAGACACAGCCATAAAATATTAATCCAACCAACAATCAGCAAAACCCAATACACACTCATCCAGACTCTACCCTACTCTCTCTCTCTCTCTCTCTCTCTCTCTCTCTGTCTCTCTCTCTTTCTCTGTCTCTGTATCTTTCTCTCTCTCTCTCTCTCTCTCTCTGTTCTCTACAGTCTTGTGTTTATTAGCGGTTCTGCTTTTCTCCACACTTTTCTATTGTATTAGTTTGGGAACAAACAGAAAACAAATAAACAAAACAACAGACCGTCAATAAAACAGTAAAGAAGAAAACTGCAGAGTGTCCAATATCACTCACACTCCTCCTCCTCTTCCTGTAGCGAGCACTGCGACTGTGTACTTTATATTACCACTTTATATAACAGCACCTATACACTGTTATATACACTGAAAAACATTACTCTAAAAACATGTGCAAATTACGACAATACGATACTGTTTAGTTCCGACCCTGCAATGTGATTGGCTGAGAGGAGTTCTATGAGTGCCGTTATCAGCCGGTAATGCACTGTAACCGAAGCTCTCCGTGTATTACTCTGCCGCATACAGGTAACCTTGCAGCGATGCAGCGCTTACAAGCCAAACAGCGCAGCTACAAACAGAGCAGCAATGGAACTATTTTAACTCGCGGAGAGATTATAACCAAACATTGTCTTTTCTCGAACTGTTTAACTCAAAATCTTACTATAAACAGTGATAATGGAACTGTTTGGTTATAAAAACTGGTGTATTATTGCATGATTACCGTATGTTGATGACACAGGTACAGAAATGTAAAATCAAGTTCTACTAGGAGACTGTAATGGGGGCATATTATACAAAACTTACTTTTTGTATGCTGTTAAAACCCCTATAAACTCTACAAAAGGCATATATATATATATATATATATATATATATATATATATATATATATATATATATATATATATATATATTTATCGTTCATTTTGTTTAAGAACCTCAGACAATACACAGAAGGATTAGCCAGCAGACTTTTTCTGAAGGAGGGATCTGTACCGACTGTCCTTGTCAAGTCAGCAGATGAGGGAGATATAAAGAGTTTTTAATGCGTTTCTATGCGCAGTTAAGTATGAACTAGCTTGTTTGTGTTTTGCCATTTAGCACAAGCTACACTAACAAGTGAATATGGGGCGTGGCCAGCAACAGCTTATTTGCATAAAAGTGACAGAGCCCTTAAATGGCTCATTCAGAAAGGGATTGAATCTGGTAAGAATACTGCTGACTATGGCCATATTAACATGCCAACATTCCCCTCGGGGATCACTAAAGTATCTATCTATCTATCTATCTATCTATCTATCTATCTATCTATCTATCTATCTATCCAAATTATCACAAGTTTTGCCTCCTGGATTGCC
This sequence comes from Astyanax mexicanus, assembly GCF_023375975.1. Classification (NCBI taxonomy): domain Eukaryota; kingdom Metazoa; phylum Chordata; class Actinopteri; order Characiformes; family Acestrorhamphidae; genus Astyanax; species Astyanax mexicanus. Next base: position 5,469,609 of record NC_064432.1, on the reverse strand, counting down.
CTGTTTTTAGCTCCATCGCCATCTTACCTTCAACTCTGACCAGGCTCTCTCTATCCCTACTAAAGAAAAAAAGCATCCCCATAGCATTACGATGCTGCCGACACCACGTTTCACAGTGGAGATGGTAGCACAAATACATAGCAGTTTGCAATTAGGCCTTATAATTTTATAATAACTTATAAACTTATAATAAACCTTGGTTTCAACTGACCAGAGCACACATCTTCTTCCACGTGTTTGCTGCGTCCCTTTACATAGACTTCTTATAGCTTGCTTTCAAAAATGACTTCTGACAAAAAATCTTGCCATTTCTTCGTTCATAAAAGCATTTTTGATGACTTGTCGCATGCACGACTAATAGTTAGTCGCACTGTGTGGCTAGACTCTCTCACCTGAGCTGTGGATCTCTGCGGCTCGTTCAGAGTGACCATGGGCCTCTTGGCAGCTTCTCGTGTTAGTATAGTGCTGTCCTTGCCTGCTTTGTGTGCAATAATTTTCTATTTCTATTTGTTCATCATTTCTCTCTCTCTCTCTCTCTTTCTTTCTCTCTGTCTGTTTGTTTCTCCGCTGGTCTGTATAGATCTGATGGTGATGCTCTGTGATCAGATGAGTTTACTAATATGCTGTATCGATCGGGGCTCGGGCAGCATCTCTGTGGGTGGTGATTAGAGGAGGGCTTAATTGGACCTCATGATTTTTGTATAATTTAATGGATTTTTGTCGGCTCTGTGTCATGGCAGGGAATGCGAGCATGTGTGTGTTTGTGTGTGTGTGTGTGGGGGGGGGGGGGGGGGGGGTTTGTTGCATGTGTGTGTGTATGTGTGTAAATGCTTGCATGCATGTGTGCACATGGGTGCAATTAATCATTAATGATAGAAAGTGTGTTTGTGGCCTCTATAGCCTTGAGTGCCCTCAAAGAACTAAAGGTAATAACACCATCCATCACAACACACGTGAATATGTGTGTGTGTGTGTGTGTGTGTGTGTCTGGTCGAGTAAGAAAGCCAAATACAAAGCGTGCGATGATTAAAAGCAGGAGATAAAGAGTCTGATGAAGTAGCCGCCTCACCTACTGACCGATTTTCGGCTCTAAGCCGCCGCCCACAGCTCTGAAACAGCGCCTGAGAGCCTTTGTTTACCATCAATTCTGTATCTCCTGTGAAGAATTCTGAAGCTCAGCTCATCTCCAGATCCTCAAGGACGCCAGCTCTTCTTCATACTTCATTCGGCCGCTGCTAAACGAATGGAGCGCAATCTGATTGGCTCTGGCCTTCAGCTCATTAAAAAAAAAAAAGCGTTTAATATAAAAGCATGGTCAGGTTCTTTAGTAGTGAGATGTATGTTTACCGTACTGAATACGGCCTTTAAATAACCTTGAGGGGTTTTTTTGTACGATTTTTAATAAACACACTTCCTGGCCACTTTATCAGAAACCCCTCGGTTGTAGATCCACTGCGCTGGTGTTCAGTAAAAGGCTGTTATTACAATCCTGGCAGAAAGTGTTGGAATTTCTTGAAATTTGTCCAGAAATTGAAATGTTTCTCTCAGAAAATCATTGCAGTTAAACATGTTTTGTTATACACATGAACAACACAGAGAAAACAGAAGGGAAAAAAGACACAGTTAGCCATAATAAATAATGGAAAAAATGAGCCAGACAAAATAATTGCCACATTTTCAAAAGTGTGGGTAGATAACTGCGTATCAAGCACGTGATGCTCGTTTAAACTCTCACTTAAAAAAAAAAAAAAAAAAATGTGGCCAGCAAGTAACAGGTGTGGGCAAAATTAAAACAAAAAAAAAATCCCACTTGAAAAAAAACAACAAAAAAAAACAGATACACAGAGCACAGAGAACAAAAAGAGGGGAAAAATGTAGACAGGACTGGAGAACCAAAATTGTGTGAAAATGTCAATCATCTCAAGGTTGCAGGTGCATCTCCAGAGATCTTAAACTTCCTTTGTCCACGGTGCGCAACATAATCAAGAAGTTTACAACCCGCAACCCTGTAGCTAACCCCCGATGAACGTGGACGGAAGAGAAAAATTGATGAAAGGTTGCAACGCAGGATAGTCGGGATGGAATTCCATTCCATTGTTACCTCATTGTGAGCATAAACAATACAATTCCATTCCATTCTTACCTCATTGTGAGCATAAACAATACAATTCCATTCCATTCTTACCTCACCGTGAGCTTAAACAATCCAATTCCATTCCATTCTTACCTCACCGTGAGCATAAACAATCCAATTCCATTCCCCTCTTACCTCATTGTGAGCATAAACAATACAATTCCATTCCATTCTTACCTCACCGTGAGCTTAAACAATACAATTCCATTCCATTCTCACCTCATTGTGAGCATAAACAATCCAATTCCATTCCATTCTTACCTCACTGTGAGCATAAACAATACAATTCCATTCCATTCTTACCTCACTGTAAGCTTAAACAATACAATTCCATTCCATTCTCACCTCATTGTGAGCATAAACAATACAATTCCATTCCATTCTTACCTCACTGTCATCATAAACAATACAATTCCATTCCATTCTAACCTCACTGTGAGCATAAACAATACAATTCCATTCCATTCTTACCTCATTGTGAGCATAAACAATACAATTCCATTCCATTCTTACCTCACTGTCATCATAAACAATACAATTCCATTCCATTCTAACCTCACTGTGAGCATAAACAATACAATTCCATTCCATTCTTACCTCACTGTCATCATAAACAATACAATTCCATTCCATTCTTACCTCACTGTCATCATAAACAATACAATTCCATTCCATTCTTACCTCACTGTCATCATAAACAATACAATTCCATTCCATTCTTACCTCACTGTAAGCATAAACAATACAATTCCATTCCATTCTTACCTCATTGTGAGCATAAACAATACAATTCCATTCCATTCTTACCTCACTGTGAGCATAAACAATACAATTCCATTCCATTCTTACCTCACTGTGAGCATAAACAATACAATTCCATTCCATTCTTACCTCACTGTCATCATAAACAATACAATTCCATTCCATTCTTACCTCATTGTGAGCATAAACAATACAATTCCATTCCATTCTTACCTCACTGTGAGCATAAACAATACAATTCCATTCCATTCTTACCTCACTGTCATCATAAACAATACAATTCCATTCCATTCTTACCTCACTGTAAGCATAAACAATACAATTCCATTCCATTCTTACCTCATTGTGAGCATAAACAATACAATTCCATTCTATTCTTACCTCACTGTCATCATAAACAATACAATTCCATTCCATTCTTACCTCACTGTAAGCATAAACAATACAATTCCATTCCATTCTTACCTCATTGTGAGCATAAACAATACAATTCCATTCTATTCTTACCTCACTGTCATCATAAACAATACAATTCCATTCCATTCTTACCTATAAGAAGTTCCATTCTATTGTTACACCATTAACAATGGAATTCCATTTGAACACATTGAATTTTAAACATGTTCAATTCTACTCTATTGTTAAATCACTGTAAACAATACAAATGGTGTTTCATTCACAGTTAAAATGCTATGAATGTAGATACATATTGCCATTGTGGTAGTATGGTGTTTCTAATAAAGTGGCCGTGTTTTTTTGTTCTAGTCGGGTGTATGTACATGTTGTCCGAATGCCCTTGAAAGCTGAGAGTTTCCCAGTAAATACACTGTTTACGTTTCAGATGCTGTCAGGTTCCTATAGCTGCTGGAGTAAACTCTCTAGGCGCTGTAGTTTTTTTTTTTGATGAGCAACCAAAGGAATCGGGGACAGCTCCGTTAGCACGACCGGCCTTTGATTCAGACTCTCTGAAACAGCTGCCAGGATCCACCGTCGCTCCTTCAGATGCTGTTTTTAAAGTTAAATTTGGATGGCTTCCACCATGGAGCCTCATCCTTCCTCATTCGCACTCTTCACAGTTCTTCCTCACACTTCTAGGACTGAGTAAACACAATGCAGGCCAAAAACCGGGAGAATCACTTCTACTGTATTACCCTGCGTTCACACTAGCAGGTGACAGAGCGACAAACGACCAGTCGTTTTCTGTAATAGTACACTATTCGTAGCTGCGAAAAAAGAGCGACAAACGACCAGTCGTTTCCTGTAAGAGTACACTATTCATAGCTGCGACAAAAGTGCGACAAACAACCAGTCATTTGCTGTGAAAGTGCACAATTTGTAGCTGTGACAAAAAAGCAGCAAATGACCAGTTGTTTCCTATTCGTTGCACCGATTAAACACTCCAGCAACTAAGCAACAAGCAACCACTCATTTTCTATGCGAGTTCGTACGCAATTCGTAGCCAGGATTAAGCGACATTGCAATACGCAATTTGTAGCTTTATTTAGTAACATGGCAACAAAGTGACAAGCAAACAGTCATTTTCTATGTGAATATGCAATTCGTAGCCACAATTTAGCAACCCGGTGTTATGCTGAATTTAGCACCCCCATCAGGAAAAGCACCCCCTCTCGGGAACGTGCACGTACGTGTTCTTGGCTTTAAAAAAAAAAAAAAAAAAAAAAAAAAGAATACCCAAGATGCGGTTCTAACCTACGCTGACTCATAAGAAATAGTGAAAAATAGTCAGGTCACCTGCAGCCTCCCCAGTGAGGGGGTGCTTTTCCTGGCAGGGGTGCTGAATTCAGCAACATAGTAGTGCCGAAATCTGCACCCCCGCCATAAAAAGCCCAATCTCTTTGCAGCCTGTATGCACCGTCTTCTTGATAAAAACGCTTTAACTTTACTTAGAAATACGCTCCGAAAGGGGCTGCTTTTTCTGGCAGGGGTGCTGAATTCGGCAACATGGTAGTGCCGAAATCTGCACCCCCGCCATAAAAAGCACCGCCTCTCGGCAGCCTGTACGCACCGTCTTCTTGATAAAAGCGCTTTAACTTTACTTAGAAATATGCTCCAAAAAGGGGTGCTTTTCCTGGCGGGGGTGCTGAATTCGGCACAACACCGGCATCAGCACAATAAATGAACAGTCATTTCCTATGAGAGTACGCAATTTGTATCGGCGATTTAGCGTCATGGAAAAAGCAGCAAGCTACCAATCATTTTATTTTGAGAGTAAGCATACTATAACTGTGATTACTTCGACATACTTCGGAACTGTAATTTATCGTCACGGCAACAGATTGCCAAGCCCCGAAACGAGTCCAAGGTCCCTAGATTCTGCTTTCTGAATGTTTGGTTCCTACCAACATTTCATTCCTATTCTATATCTGTGATAACATAAGCAGTGAGTGTATGTTTTTTTCTAGTCGGGTGTGTATGTACATGTTGTCCGAATGCCCTTGAAAGCTGACAGTTCCCCAGTAAATACACTGTTTCCGTTTCAGCTGCTGTCACACTCCTATAGCCGGTAGAGTAAACCCTCATATGAGAATACGCAATTTGTAACTGTCATTTGGCGACAAGTGATCAATCGTTTCCTTTGAGAGAACGCAATTCCTTACTGCGACTTAGGGCGTTTTCACATCGGCACTATTTAGTCTGGATAAAATGGACTCTGGTTGGTGCGGTTTGTTTTAGCATGTGTGAAAACTTGTCATGTTTGAGCTAAATGGCGTCACCTGTGAACTCTCATCGGACATGACTGGCTATTACTATTTGTTGCCATGCCGCTAAATTGCACCTATGAACTGTTCATTTGCTGTTCGGTTGAGTGTCACCAAAGGCGTGTTAAGGGTTTATTAAACATTTACGAAGAACCACTCAAAATAAAACAGTGTTTTTACATTGTCTGTCCTAATGAACAGATCAATATAATCTCCGCTCACCATCCACCTCCGTCCTTTTGTCCTGCAGTGCAGCCACTGTAAGTTCTTGGGGTTTCAGGTGGACGGCTGCGTCTGGAACGCCAACCCAAAGTCATTCATTTGAGGAGAAACACCCTTTTTTCCCTCGTATTGATGCTGGAAGCAGCTGCCTTTAATTAACACCTAACCTCCACTGCCAGAATTCTGGGGTTCGTCTAAAAGCGCCCAAGCTCAGAATCTAAACACGTTTCCAGTCCGCCCCTTTGGGCGCTCAATTAATTTTTCACACCAGTCTGGAGTAGTGCTTCCAAATCACACTGTGAGGGGAGGTCTCGGGATTGAGGTGGGCCTTCGGGCCTCGCAATGACATTTGTAGGATTTCCAGAAATCTACAGCACCATTTAGAAGTTTGGAAAGTAAGAAGAGATTCAGTGATTTAACCGGTGCTTGAAGTGTACCGCTAACAAAGTTCTCATGCGAAAGTCTATTCGTTCACTCGGCGGCCATTTTTGCAACACCACCATGCAGTTATGCTGCATTGCATTTAAACTTGGATGTCAGATTTTTTTTGTTTTAACTGGAACGTCCCACAAGTTGGAAAAGCTTCATCAACCTTCAGTTCAGAATCCAAGATGGCTAAAGAAAGTACAGATAAATAATGAATTACACCACAGTTAGTTCCGACCCTGCAATGTGATTGGCTGAGAGGCGTTCTGTAAGTGATGTTACCAGCCGGTAATGCACTGAAACCAAAGCACTCCATGTATTAGTCCGCCATATACAGGTAAACTAGCAACGATGCAGCGCTTACAAGCCAAATAGCACAGCTACAAACAGAGCAGCAATGGAACTATTTTAAGTGGTATATTCGCAATAATACACTCGAGATTCGTGCTATAACGTGTAATATTGGCACTGCTGTGCTGGTCTACGGCATTATTACACGTTATAGCTTGAACCTCGAGTGTATTATCAAGTGTATTATTAAGTATCATAGTGCAGAGAAGCAGAAATGTACTGTCCAAACGTGTGAACTGTGCTATATTTACCACTGAGCCCAGGACCCAAACAGGTGGTGGTTTAATGGTTTATTTTTTTGTTCAAACTTTACAACTTCGAGTTGACGAGAGCCGTCCAAACACACCGTTACACCTCGCCTGGCCTCGGAACACACTGCACTAATTAACTTTTAACGAGGTGCACATAGTAATTAGGTTGACGGAAGGATTGGACCAGGAATGTTTTCACATTCACTTCAGATTTCACTGAAACACTGCAGGTAAAATTCTAAAAGTACTGCGTTTCCACAAGTCTGTGGACACCTTTTTTTTTAATGTATGCATTATTTAGCTATATCTGTATCACCCGTTGCTGATATATATTTGCAAACGCACACACACATATACATACACGACTTGTCTAATCTCTGTAGAGACGTATTGATGATATTGACTATGCATTATGCACTATAGAGCAGTGGAACTGGGGATTCTCTGGAATGATGATGGTGCTCCATCCAGGACTTTTTTGGGATATAATAGAAGTTGGGATGGTGGTGGTGATCATCCTCCAGCATCTTGACCTCACTAATGCTGCTCTTGTAGCTGGATAAAAAACAATTCCACTCATATATGATATATCAATGTTTCGAAATCTGGTAGAAATGCTTCTCTGAACAATAGAAAGAGTTCCTTCAACAAAAAAAGCAGGATAAGCAGGATTCGAATCCCTTCTGATTTCAGAAGACATTGAACATTGTCCCAACATTTTTGTCCATATAGTTCTTTGTCGTGCAAATATAGTTCTTTGTTCTTTTCTACAAAGTCTTTTATTTAGATTTGGACAAGTAGAAACACTCCAAAAGTATATTTTTCCATTGACTTCCATGTTTTTAAACACTCCCTTTCCGCTCTATTAGACACTTTAGATGTAAAGCGACAGTGAGAGAAGTTCTATTGGTGAACAAGGAGATGTTTAAAAACTCCAGCAGCACTGCTGCAGTGTCTGATGCTGGCAATGAATGACCCACCACCTAAATACTGTATTTTTCAGATTATAAAGCATACTATCAATGAATGTCTATTTTCTGGTCTATTTTCATACATAAGGCGGATCCGGATTGTAAGGAGCATTAAGCGAAGTGAGCGAGGGTGTCGCCATGTTTCCCTTCTAATGGGGAAGTTGGGGGAATGTCTTAGTTAAAAAAAAAGTTTTCTTTTAAAGTGAAACGAGCGCTGGATGTTAATCTACACAGATTTCTCTCCTGGAAACTTTTTCTTTGGGTGAGTAAAAAAGCGCTTCTGTTCATTTACAGTAACCTTAGGAATTCCATTATTTTGACTAAGGTTGAGTTTTCAGTGAAGTTTCTCCAGCACTAAGGCTTGGAGCAGCAGCATAAGCATTAGCATTAGCCGCTAACTGCAGCACTAGCAGGACGAAAAATCCTGCCTGATAGCTCTAAAGTAAAAGTCTTGGTCTTGACTCGGCCTTTACTAGTAAAAGTCTTAAAATTAACTTGGACCTGGCATGTCTTGGTCTTGACTTGGACTTGTCTAGTAAAAGTCTAGGTCTTGACTAGTAAAAATCTTGGTCTTGACTCAATTTTGACTAGTAAAAGTCTTGGTCTTGTCTTGGTCTTTACTTGGACTTGACTAGTAAAAGCCTTGGTCTTGTCTTGGTCTTGACTTGGACTTGACTAGTAAAAGTATTGGTCTTGTCTTGGTCATGCCTCGGTCTTTTCTTAGTCTTAACTTGGACTTGACTAGTAAAAGCCTTGGTCTTTTCTTGGTCTTGACCTTGACTTAACTAGTAAAAGTCTTGGTCTTGACTGTAAAGTGAGCAAGGGTTTCGGCAAAGTTCAGCAAAGTGGCTTTACTGCTCTTTAAAACGTGACTGGTAGAAATTATACATTTATCGCACCGGATTATAAGGCACACTGTCGATTTTTGGTCAAATTAAAAGATGTGAAGTGCACCTTATAGTGAATTAAAGGAGAAGGGTATAAACTATGCAGAGAAACATATACAGGACTACAGAACTACATATATATAGAACTACAGAACTACAACTAAGTGTCCTATATAATCAGTGGAGGTGATAAAAATGGATTATGGGTGTAGAAACAAAGAGGTCATAATGTTTAGCCTGAACAGAGTATGTGGTTTTTGCCAGACAGTGATGGTACGGTCTGTTAGTCCAGAACTCTGTGAAAATGACAGTAACTCCCAGCATGCTGTGCTTGATGAGAAAGGTTTTGTGTGAGTGTGAGAGCTCAGAGAGAGAGTGTGTGTGTGTGTGTGTGTGTGTATTATGGCAGTAACAGAGTTATCAGAGTTCTGGCGGGTAGGGAGCTGAGCTTTGCCACCCACAGCAGCAGAACTGTACAGCAGCTAACAGTGTGATTTAAAGTGTGAATCTCTGCCTGCTTATATGAACCAGCTCCAACTCTGCTCACACACACACACACATACACACACACACACACACACACACTCCCATATATAGTCCACTCAAGCTATTTCAAACCTCATTAGTTTTATTAGAACATTAAAGGAAAATATGAACTAAATGGCAGCTAGTGTTAAAATACTAGAAACTAGAAACAGGGAGTCTTGGTCTCGTTTTCGTCTCATCTCGGCTTCGGAGTCATTCTTAATTTTGTCTCTTCTCTGTCTCTTCTTGGTCTCTGCCTCTTTTGGAATCGATCTTGATCGTAATTCATCTTGGGGTGAGGTGGACTAGTAAAATCTAGGTCTTGACTCGGTCTTGACTAGTAAAAGTTTTGGTTTTGTCTTGGTCTTGACTTGGACTTGACTAGTAAAAGTCTTGGTCTTGATTTGATCTTGACTAGTAAAAGTCTAGGTCTTTTCTTAGTCTTAACTTGGACTTGACTAGTAAAAGTCTTGGTCTTGTCTTGGTCTTGACTTGGACTTGACTAGTAAAAGTCTTGGTCTTGATTTGATCTTGACTAGTAAAAGTCTAGGTCTTTTCTTAGTCTTAACTTGGACTTGACTAGTAAAAGTCTTGGTCTTGCCTCGGTCTTGAATAGTAAAATTCTTGGTCTTTCTTGGTCTTGACTTGGACTTGATTAGTAAAAGTCTATGTCTTGTCTTGGCCTTGACTTGGACTTGACTAGTAAAAGTCTTGGTCTTGTCTTGGTCTTGACTAGTAAAAGTCTAGGTCTTGTCTTGGCCTTGACTTGGACTTGACTAGTAAAAGTCTTGGTCTTGTCTTGGACTTAACTTGGACTTAACTAGTAAAAGTCTTGGTCTTGATTCGATCTTGACTAGTAAAATTCTAGGTCTTGTCTTGGTCTTGCCTCGGTCTTGACTAGTAAAAGTCTTGGTCTTGTCTTGGTCTTGACTAGTAAAAGTCTTGGTCTTGACTTGGACTTAACTAGTAAAAGTCTTGGTCCTGACTGCAAAGGGTGTACGATAGGGCCCCTACAAATCTGTTTTCAGGTTAAATCCACTATATTTAAACATTAAATTATGTAGAGAGACTTTATTTAAAGTCTTAATACAGCAGAAAATCAAGTTTCTATCAAATGAAACCACTGAAGTCTTGATGAACACTTGTAATAGTATTTATTATCTATGTTTCGTGTAACAATACTGTAAGAATTTGAATTAATGGGAGGGGAAATGTAGGACAATTGCAGCACTGCATAGAGGGCTAAAGATGATTGTAAATAAGACAAAGCCCTAACAAGGTTTTGGTGGAGATGATCTGAGAGTACATCTGTTGAGCTCAAACCTTTGCGATTTATTAATAAAGACGTCACCTTCAGCGTGAAGTGTAGTGATGGATGACTGTACTGCAGTGTGTAAGATAAAGAGGAGGAAAACGTGTTTACTGAAGATGTGTTTTAATACCACACCTGTCAATCAATTACTATCTATAATGAGGGTTGCTAAGAAACACTGATCAGTTTGACAGAACTTGTTTCTTAAAAGACTAGTAAAGACAAGTAAAGAAAAAGAGAGAGAGAGAGAGAGAGAGAGAGAGAGAGAGAAGGTGGAGGAGAAGAACACAAGAAATCCAATGTAGGAATAGAGAGTGAGTAAGAAAAAGTAAGAGAGACATGATGAGAAAGGAGTGAGATAGAGTACAGTGAGAATCAGAGAGAGAAGGGAAGAGATTTTAATATTAAAAAAGTGTGGAAAGGGGGAGCAAGAGAAAGAAATAAAAAAGGCAAGAAGTAGAAAGAAAAAAACGAGAGAAGTGAAAAATACTAGGAGGAAAAAGGGATAGAATGATGGAGAGAAATAGGGAAATAGACAGATAGGTGGCTAAAGAGAGAATGAATGAGATAATGGCAAAGGAGTGAGAGAAAAGAGAAGAGAGATAAAGTCAGAGCAAGGAAAGAGAGAGAAAGTTGGGTGGAGGAGAAGAACACAAGAAAGAAAATGGAGGGAGAGCGAGGGAGAGAGATGAGACAAACCAAGAGTTAGAAAAAGATAAAAGAAAGAGATGAAGAAGAGACATAGATAGAAAGAAAATAGAAAGAAAGATGTAAGAGAATGATGTCTAAAAAGGAGGAAAAAGGGATAGAATGATAGAGAGAAATAGGGAAACAGATGGATAGGCGGCTAAAGAGAGAAAGAATGAGATAATGGCAAAGGAGAGAGAGAGAGAAAAGGAAAGAGAGAGAAAGTCAGAGCAAGGAAAGAGAGAAAGAAGAAAAAGACAAAGAAAAGAGAGAGAGAGTTGGGTGGAGGAGAAGAACACAAGTACGAAAATGGAGGGAGAGAGAGAGAGAGTGAGTGAGTGAGAGATGAGACAAACCAAGAATTAGAAAAAGATGAAAGAAAAAGATGAAGAAGAGACATAGAAAGAAAGAAAGAAAAAAAGAAAGAAAGATGTAAGAAAATGATGTCTAAAAAGGAGGAAAAAGGGATAGAATGATAGAGAGAAATAGGGAAATAGATGGATAGGTGGCTAAAGAGAGAAAGAATGAGATAATGGCAAATGAGAGTGAGAAAAAGAAAAGAGAGATGAAGTCAGAATAAGGAAAAAGAGAAAGAAAAGAAGAGAGAGAGAGAGAGAGTTGGGTGGAGGAGAAGAACACAAGAAAAAGATGAAAGAAAAAGATGAAGAAGAGACATAGAAAGAAAGAAAGAAAGAAAGAAAGAAAGAAAGAAAGAGAATGATGTCAAAAAAGGTGGGGAAAGGGGGGTTATGAGAAAGAGAGACAGAACAGAAGAGAAAAAGAAAATAAATGTAGAGAGAGAAGGGATAAAATGATAAGAGAGAGAAAATATGGGAAAAGAATGAGGGGTAGGGAAAAGAGAGAAAGAATGAGATAAAGACAGGAGAAACTGTGAAAAGAGAGATATGTAGACAGCTAGTAAAATAGAATAAAAAGAATGAGAAAGAAGGGATGGTACAGAACAAGATGACAGACTTGGGAAAGACAGAACTGGATCAAATCAGAGAAAGATGAAGGGAATATAATTACAAAGTAGGAGAAAGATGAGATGAGAGATACTGAAGGAGAGAGAGAGAGAGAAAGAGAGAGATTAAGAAAGGAAAGCCATAGACAACATGAAAGGTGAGAGATGGAGAATAATAAAAGGAGAGAGAGAGAGAGAGAGAGAGAGAGACAACGTGAGAAGGGAAATAAAGAAAGAAAGAAAGAAAGAAAGAAAGAAAGAAAGAAAGAAAGAAAGAAAGAAAGAAAGAAAGAAAGAATTGGGAGATAAATAATTGGGCAAAAGCAGAGAGAGGTGAGAGAAGCTTTGTGAAAATAGGGGATTGCAAAGAGAGAAAGAGACAAGGAGGAAGAGATGGAGGGATATGCATGCATAGAGAGAGAGAGAGAGAGAGAGAGAGAGAGAGAGAGAGAGATTGTCTCAGTGTTATTGCTGTGTAGGGCTGATCTTTAACTGAAGTATCACTGCTGCACTGATGAGTAACATACACACCTCTTACTGACTCAGCACATTATGTGTGTGTGTGTGTGTGATTCTGCATGAGTTTGCATAAGTAATAAGTGCTAGAGTGTGTGTGTGTGTGTGTGTGTGTGTGTGTGTGTGTGTGTGTGTGTGTGTGTGTGTGTGTGTGTGTGTGTACACAGGCTTCAGCCTCCATGCCGATGCTTTCATCTATTTGTTAACAACACAATAGGGTTTGTTTCATGGCGACATTCTCGAGGTGTGCAGCTGTGTGGCAGTATCAGTGAGTGTGTGTGTGTGTGTGTGTGTGTGTGAGTGTGTGTGTGAGTGGAGGTCGCAGTGAGACGTTTCATTACAGGACCTGCACAGCCAAACTGACACAAAGACGCGAGAGAATATCTCTATTACTCTATTACTCACTTTCTCTTTCACAAAAGCTAACTCTCCCAAATCTGAAATAGGAGCTGGGAAAAAGAAGGTTCCCTGGATCGGACTGGATGGGACAGGTGTTTGGATGGTGTTTGAATGGTGTTTGGATAATGTTTGGATGGGGTTTGGGTGGTGTTTCAATTGTGTTTTAATGGTATTTGAATGGTGTTTAAATGGTTTTTGGATTGTGTTTGGATGGTGTTTGGATGGTGTTTGAATGTTTTTTGAATGGTGTTTGGATGTTGTTTGAATGGTGTTTGGATGGTGTTTGGATGTTGTTTGAATGGTGTTTGGATGGGGTTTGGATGTTGTTTGAATAGTGTTTGGGTGGTGATTGAATGGTGCTTTGGTGGTGTTTGAAAGGTGTTTGGATGGTGTTTGAATGGTGTTTGGAGGTGATCTGTTGTAACCGTTCTGTTTCCTGATGGCTGTGCATGTGCCTTATATTCTATAAACCAATCAGAGTCAAATACAAAGAGAATTTGCGGTACATCACATAGATGACGATGAAGGAACCTAGCAAAGTTCTAGGGCTGCAGCTATCGGTTTATTTTAATAATCGAGTACTCTACAGAAACATCGATTCGATTAATCGAGTAATCGGATAAAACATAAAATAAGAGATTTCATAAAATATGAAAATTCACTTATAATAATAATAATGAATCACCAATTGGTTTAATTTTTATATTGACAAAATGCATTTCCACATTGCACAAACACAAATAGAAATAAATAAAACACAAAATGAACGTAAATACCACAAGTAATAATTTTATAATTTATAATTTAATAAATTAAGTTAAATTATTAAAATTAAGAATTCTCGTAAATATTAAATATAGGGTATTAATCAGTGATAAAGGCATAAATATTGGCTTTATGTTGTGCATCGTAGCTAAATGACACTACAGTAAGTTCATGGCCGTGCATTCCCTAACTTTATCACGCTAACATGTAATTATTTAACATGTATTTACATTAAGTATTAAGTCTAGAACTTGTCTCGGTTCTAATAAACAGTATTAATAATAATCAGAACTCCACAGCGCTGTCCTTATGTTATTAAGCTACATTAATGTTAATCTCATTGATTTGTTATGATTTGTTTAAGTTAAATTTACCTGCTTACCTCTCTAAAAACCTCCGCCTCCTCCACTTCCTGCTTCCTGTGCGTGGGTGACGCAATGCTAAGGGCGCTGTTTCACATTAAAAGTCCCCGCAAAAATTCCGTGCTGTGCTTTTTAAAGTTACTTAAACGTTTCCTCGAGGCACAGAAAATTAATTGATCAAATTTTTACATTTAAATTTAAAAACTGTTGAAGATGAAGCAAATACATATAACTTCTGGATCTGAAAAACATCCTAATATCCTTTTTTTGATTTCATTTTTTTTCCCATAAGAGAAGAGAATGGAAACCATTATTATGTATCTCTTTATTTTCTCTCTCTCTCTCTCTCTTTCTCTCTCTTTCGCTCAGTAAAACTCTCTCTCTCTTCTTGTCGGTATTATGTGGCTCAGTAACTTGGCAGTAAAAGACTTTTCAAAAATGAACAGAACCCATTCCTTAGAGATGTATGCTTCACGGACCATCATTATAACCATTCTTTCAGTCTCTCTCTCTCTCTCTCTCTCTCTCTCTCTATCTCTCTCTCTCTTTCCCTCTCTCTCTCTCGTGGAGGTGGAGGTCAGCGTGTGAGCATAAGAAGAAGCCCTGTGTGACGAATGTTTTCTTATCTAATGTTTAAATTAGTTGTTTTGAAGAGAAGAAAAATAATAGAGCTCAGCGGACTGGCTGTATTAACCCTGATATTATATGAAGAGTACTGGTAGCAGGAAGGTCTGGGAGTTACAAGCCGGTGGAGGATCTATTAGTGAGTACACTGAAAAAAAAATAATAATAAAAAGTCTGTTAGATTTGCATAAAAGAACTATGTGCTGTACTTCGGCGGCACATAATAAATTGCTGTTTAATATAAAGCATGCGTTCATGCTGAACACTGTTTTTACATCATTTACATTCTATTAATAAACACCTTTTAAATGGCATGATAGAATAATTCTGTATTTGGCGCATACAGACACTCCCCAGCCAATTAGCTATTAGCTGTATTATTAGCTGTAGGCGTGGCCATGCAAGAAAAATACCTGGCGTGCAGAAATCTTAAAGCAACTTAATTAGAATGTGTGACCCTGATAAATAATTAGCACGAGTAATAATCATAATTTCTTAAGATAATAATAGCTAGCTCAGTTCAGTCTATGTTAATATAAAGCTCTTGAAAAAAAATAAGAGAGCACTTAAAAATGATTAAAAAAAAATTAAAAACCTTCAGGAGTGGTGTTAAGTTATCCAAAAGCAGTGTGTAAGACTGGTGGAGGAGAGAACTCGATGCCAAGATGCATGAAAAAAAAAAACTGTGATTAAAAACCACCAGGGTTATTCCACCAAATATTGATTTCTGAACTTGTTTTCTTTGCATTTTTTGAGGACTGAAAGTTTTGCATTTTTTTTATTGTTTCAGCCATTTCTCATTTTCTGCAAATAAGTGCTCTACATTACAATTGTTTTATTTGGAATTTGGGAGAAATGTTGTCTGTAGTTTATAGAATAAAACAACAATGTTTATTTTACTCAAACATGAACCTATAAATAGCAAAATCTGAGAAACTGATTCAGAAACTGAAGTGGTCTCTTATTTACTTATCTGTTTATGTTTGGCCTAATATAAATATAATATAAAAGAGTTTTTTTTTTATTATTATTTCATTTGGAGTCAAGGTGGTTTAAACTCTAATTTAATCTAATTTGTTTTTGTTCTGATTTAATCAGTTATATTATATCGTGCTAAAATATATACATAAATATATATGTAAAATTCATAATTTTTGCATCTTTTAGTCTGAGGAGTATTAAAATACAAGCCAATGGCATCCTTCTAAAATGTTCAATTTATTTAGAGCGGGGAAAAAGTGTAAATACAGCCTTGTAAACATTTAAAATATATAAAATAGACATATTTCGTTCAGTAATTGGTCAAATTATTCATCGTCCTTTAATATAAACTTAGTGAACCCAGGGTACTCTTATAGATAATTTCATCAGGTGGGTAAAATCAGCATAACCTTGTTTATAAGAGCTACAGATGAATATGCAAGGAATAATTAAGTATGTTGAAAGGCTAGTCTAGATGGGTTGAAAAAAAAAATATATATAAATATATTATTTATTCATGTTTACATGCAAACGATTGCATTGATGTATGTCATACCAGCATATTTTCATTAAGTAAAGCCTTTCTTTTTGTCAAAACTATTTTTTTATTCAGTGTTTTTGAACTGGAATACTAGATACTAGAAAATTGCCACCGGAGCTAGACCAGACACCAGTGTCGAAATGATGATAAAAGTGGATAATATATGTACCTGTTAAACCTGCACACACTTTATCCACCTCTTTATCTTTGTTTAATGCCATCTTTTTATTTCAGCTTTACCTTTCAAGGTAACTATGGTAACTGTAAGATTAAAGTAATTACTGGTGGGTAGATTGATGAATAAGGCAGACGAAAGCAATGCACAACTGGCATGTCCAGCAAATTCGCTGTATCTTCTCTTTTTGTTTTTATTCTTATTATTTTTAAAATACTACATGAAGCATTCGGGCACTTTATAATGCGCTATAATGTTTATACAATCAACACACTCAATCTGACAGAGTGTAATACACTACAGGAAGCATGGGGGCACTCTATAGTACCCTATAATGTTCATATGATCCACAAACTCATTCTGACACACTGTAATACACTTCAGGAAGCATAGAGTGCGCTCTATATTGCTTTGTAACGTTCTTATGATCCACACACTCATTCTGACACACTGTAATACACTTCAGGAAGCATAGAGGGAGCTCTACAATGCTTTATAACGTTCTCATGATCCACACACTCACACTCACAATCTGACAGAGTGTTATACACCACAGAAAGCATGGGGGCACTCTATAATGCTTTATAACATTCATATGATCCACATGCTCATTCTGACAGACTCCAATATACTACAAAAAGCATAGGGGTGCTCTGTAATGCTCTATAATGTTCATATGAGCTACACACTCATTATCACAGACTGTAATACACTATATGGAGCATAGGGGGTGCTCTATAATGCTCTATAATGTTCATATGATCCACACACTCATTCTGACAGACTGTAATATACTACAAAAAACATAGGGGTGCTCTATAATGCTCGTATGATCCTCACGCTCAAACTGACAGACTGTAATACACTATAGAAAGCATAGAAGGCACTCTATAATGCTTTATAACATTCATATGATCCACACACTCATAATGACAAACTGTTATACACTACAGAAAGCATAGGAGGCACTTAATAATACTCTATAATGTTCATGTGGTCCACACACTCATTGTGACAAACTGTAATACACTTATAATGCTTTATAACATTTATATGATCCACATTCTTAATCTGACAAACTGTAAAACTCTACAGGAAGCTTAGGGGGGCCTCTATTATGCTTTATAACGTTTATATGATCAACACACTCATTCTGACAGACTGTATTACACTTCAGGAAGCATAGAGGGTGCTCTACAATGCTTGATATCATTTATATGATCAACATGCTCAATCTGACAGACTGTAATACTCAACCGAAAGCATACAGGGTGCTCTGTAATGCTCTATAATGTTCCTATGATCAACATACTCATTCTGACAAATTGTAATACAATACAGAAAGCATAGAGGACACTCTATAATGCTTTATATCGTTCATACAATCAACACACTCATTCTGACAGACTGTGATACACTACAGGAAGCATAGGGGCACTCTTTAATGCCCTATAAAGCTCATTATGTCCCAAAATGTGTACACATTATCGACTCGCTCATTGTGAAAGACTTTGCATAGATGGCGTACGATCTTCCCTTTGGATTGCTGTGAATGTAAATCAGGCTCGTTGCCAAAAAAACGCGTTGGTGGCTTTTAGCTGCTCTCAGATTGAAAATGCCAGGAGAAATAAAGGCCATTTAAACAGAATAGCGCTTCGGATACCTTTCATTGAAAGTCAATAAGAAAACTCATCTATTCCAAAGAGCATGCGGAACAGCTCTGATTCATTCGCTCTCTCTCTCTCTCTCTCTCTCTCTTTCTCTCTCTCTATCTATCTACCCGTCGGGTTTATTGGGATTCTTCCACCAGCATAATCAGTTCCTCCTCGTTTAACCAGAGCTACAAAAGCCCTGCAAAACAGTGAAACAGAGAACAACCACTAAAGAACAAAAGGAATACAATACCATTAAAAAAGAGAGAGAGAAAAAATTATCCCTCCAGCTTTTAGCTTCGTCTTTTTTCTTCTTTTCTTCCACGACAACTTGCCTTACACCAGCGCAAACAAACACATCATCATCCAAGTGCGGGAAACACTAATTGCCGTCCCAGGGCTCGTCTTGATCCTGCTGAGCCCCCCCCTTCCTTCCTTCACACTCGCACATACTGTACAGCCTCAATGCGTATTAAACACTCTGGCCAGCGTTTTTTTACTAGAGGGAACTAGATGTACTTATTATCAATACAGCACCTTATACTACACTACTGTAACTCAGAGCTCTATCAGTCCTGGAGGCTCCTGGTTGGAGATTCAACAGCAGGGTACTTCAGATCCATTTCTAGGGGGGGGGGGTAGGAATCCTGGCAGGATATCCTACAGCAGGGTTCTTCAGATCCATTGCTGGGGGGTCCTGGTAGGATTTTCTACAACAGCGTTCTTCAAATCCATTCCTAGAGGGTCCTGGTAGGATTTTCTACAACAGCGTTTTTCAAATCCAGTCCAAGGGGATCCTGGTTGGATGTCCTTCACAGGGTTCTATTGATCCATTACTAGAGGTTCCTGGTTGGATATCCAAAAACAGGGCTATTGACAGACAACCTAGGATATCCTACAGCAGGGTTCTTTAGATCCATTGCTGGGGGTAGGGGTCCTAGCAGGGTATCCTACAGCAGGGTTCTTCAAATCCTGGGGTTGGGATATTCTGGTAGGATATACTACAACAACGTTCTTCAAATCCAGTCCTAGGGGGTCCTAGTAGGACAGTAGGGTTCTTCAGATCCATTGTTGGGGGTAGGGGTCCTGAAAGGATCCAGTCCTAGGGGATCCTGGTTGGATATACTACAACATTGTTCTTCAGGTCTAGTTCTAGGGGGTCCTGGTAAGATATTCTAGAGTAAGGTTCTTCAAATCCGGTCCTAGAGAGTCCTGGTAGGATTTTCTACAAAAGTGTTCTTCAAATCCATTCCTAGAGGGTCTAAAGAGGATATTCTACAGCAGGGTTCGTCAAATCTATTGCTTGAGGGTCCTGGTAGGATATCCTACAACAGGGTTCTTCAGATCCATTTCTGTGGATCCTTCAGATCCAGTCCAGGAGGGTCCTGGTAGGATATCCTACAGCAGGGCTCTTCAGGTCCATTGCTAGAGTAGAGGTCATGGAAGGATATCCTACAACAGGGTTCTTCAAATCCAGTCCTAGAGGGTCCTGGTAGGATTTTCTACAACAGCGTTCTTCAGATCCATTCCTAGAGGGTGTTGGTAGAATATTCTACAGCAGGGTTCTTCAAACCCAGTCCAAGGGGATCCTGGTTGGATGTCCTTTACAGCGTCCTATTGATCCAGAACTGGAGGGTCCTGGCAGGATATCCTTCAGCAGGGTTCTTCTGATCCATTGCAGGGATAGGAGCCCTGGTAGGATATCCAACAGCAAGGTTCTTCACATCCAGTCCTTAAAGTTCCTGGTATTATCCTTAATGTTAGTATTTGATACAATACTGTAGAAAAAGATTCTTTAAATCCGGTTCTGGAGAGTCCTGACTGGATATCCATCATTAGACTTCTAAAGATCCAGTTCTGGAGGGCTGGTGACAACCTCCATGCCCAAACACACCCACTACACCTGGTACACAGACTTTTTTTTAATCCAGATGTGTTAAAAAAAAACCCTGCTGTAGAAAATCTGGGTGTGTTTCTTTCTTGCTCTGGTTTCTCCTGCCCTTCAGATCTACAGGCCAAAAACAGAATACGACTGAGAGAAAAGTTTAACTATCTCTGTCATATCCTGCATTTTTCTCGTATTAGGTCATAGTTTCCCCTGAGTTAGGCCTCGGAAGTCATGCATTACTCTGTGGGTGGCTTTCAGCCAATATTAGGAGCTCTAAGGTGGATTTCTTACAGTCAAATCAAGTCAAATGTATTTGTATAGCACTCTCTAAAAGCTGGAGGAAGAACCATTGGACGGGACTAATATGCACAAGAGGGAACCTACCCTTATCTGCACTGTTAGCCAGGATTTTATATCTTGTTAAAATATTAAAAAAACAATGTAGAGAAAATATTTAAGTTTAAGTAATGTATGATTTCGTAAAAAAAAAAAAAATTAGTCCAGGGTTCATACGGTCATGAAAAAGTAATTTCCAGGCCTGGATACATTCTGGAAAAATAAAAATACCCAGCAAATTTTGGAAAAGTCATGGAAATTTGAATTTTTATTGGCTTGGTTTTGTTTTTAAAAAATAATGTGATGTTTGGGTAAATCCGTAGCATCTCTTGGCATTAGCTATATGTCTATGTGGGTCCTATTCAGACTGGAGTTTCAGCTTCAACTATAACTGAAAAAATGCTGATTTAATGCTGTCTGGCTTCATTCAAACAAATATAAGGCAGAGACGTGCAAAATATGCAGACATGTTATTCAGCTAGAAAAACATCACATTTTACAGTGTTTTTCATTAAGTTTAGGCGAGATATAGACCTATTATAACCAGTTTCACTTCCTTACAGTTTTTCTTTTTGTTTTTTGCCATGTCTGTACTGATGTTTTAAAGATCGTTTGTTTGGTGTAATCTTTATTGCTACATCAGTACGAGAAAAAGATGTAGGTCGAAAATGTGGAATGAACCAGATGCTGTGAATGTAGGTACGGCAGCTGGTCTGAGGCAGGTAGCATGGCCCCCCACGGTCAATCTTCCATCACCGTCAGGCCGGAGAGGTGGGCAGGAAGGACTCTGTCTCATCCTGTGATAAACACCTATTCCAAACCCCATATGTTAAGTCCAACATGCCTCCCCCAAATATCCGTGGATCCTCTGAACTATGTACAAGGTCATTGCCAAGTCCGGTATCATACAATTTATTACCTAAGTGGATTTGTTGTGGTGCACTGCTCTACTGTGCAGTGACACCCACATAAATATGACCTTCAAGAACAGTCGAGATTCAGCGTCGGAAGGACACTATTATAGAGAAATTA
Source organism: Astyanax mexicanus (assembly GCF_023375975.1). Lineage (NCBI taxonomy): Eukaryota > Metazoa > Chordata > Actinopteri > Characiformes > Acestrorhamphidae > Astyanax > Astyanax mexicanus. The sequence continues at coordinate 5,448,126 of NC_064432.1, read as the reverse complement.
ATGGTGTAGAATTTTATCAAAAGAACCCTGTTCTAACTGTTAAACATGGGGGTGGGTGGATCATGCTTTGGGATTGTGGTGCAGCCAGTGGCATGGGGAGCATTTCACTAGTAGACTAGTTTAGACGGAAGAATAGATTATGTTTGATACCAGAGAATTTAATAGCCAGAGGATCGCAAGTTCACATCCCGGGTCTTGCTGCATCAGCATCAGCAGCCGAAGCCCGAGAGAGAGAGAGCACACCTGCCGTTGCTCTCTTTGGTAGATGAGTAGATGGAGCTCTTTTCCCTCATATAGAGCTACTGGCTGGCAATGAAAATGAAACAGCAGCAGCTTAATGATCTCAAACACACCTCAAAATCCACAATGGACTACCTGAGGTTTTACAACGGTCCTCGCAACAGTCGCCCAACCTAAACATCAATGAAACTCTGTGGATAGACCTCAAAAGAGCAGTGCAGGGAGACGACCCAAGAACCTCACAGCTTTGAGGGCTTTATGCGGGAAGAATAGGCAGAAATTTGCATTTGAAAAGACACGGTGGAGCCTCATGAGTCTCAGAGGAAGACTGTGGTGGGCTTACCCTTAAAGCCCTCCAGTAGTATCGTGTGAAAAGGGGAGTCCTACACAGTGGTGGGGGGATTGGGAACGACTAATACTGGAAATGGATAGAAGTGGACTGAAATGGATTCCAACCCATGTGTTTTTGAATATTGGTGGACTGTTGTTGAAGATTTGAATGAGCTACAACATCACTTATAGGCTATAGAAACCATTACCATTAAGATGTCCTTAAAAAATTGGTAAAATGTATTTGTTTTTTTTTTAATAAGTTGCTTAGTTCTCACACTTACCATCAGGATATCATAAGTTAAAACATAGGTTATACAGTATATAATGGTTAATTATGATGCAAGAAATAGAAAAAGCGATAGAGTGAACACTATAGCCCACACTGATGATTACTGTATCTACTGTAACTGTAGATTAATCCATATTGTAGAGTAGGGATAGGATGTACCTTACATTTAAAGGAAGTTAGACTGAATATGGCACAACACCTAGAAGAACCACATCTTGCAGAACTGGCAAAATTCTGTCATCCAACACTTGGCCTTGTACAAACCAATCAGTGTCAAGTATAGGGAGAATCCAGTGGTTACGAATGGCATAACATACATTTACAGTCTACAACATGATGGCCAGGCAGTCAACCATTATACATATATTAGATGTACAGATAAAGATAAACAATCGGAAGATGGATGATCACAAGCTGATCATCAAACCAAGCTGAGCTGTTTGACTTTTTGCACCAAAAGTGCAGGCATAAAGTTATCCGAAAGCAGCAGTGTGTAAGACTGGTGGAGGAGAGAACATGATGCCAAGATGAATACATGAAAACTGGGATTAAAAACATTATTTGGGTTGTGTTTTCCACCAAATATAGTTTTTTTTTAACTCTTAAAACTTTACGAATATGAACTTTTTTCTCTGCATTATTTAAGGTCTGAAAGCTCGGCATCTTTTTTTTTTTCTTTTGTTATTTCAGTTATTTCTCATTTCCTGCAAATAGATGCTCTAAATTACAATCTTTTAAATTGGAATTTGGGAGAAATGTTGTCTGTAGTTTATAGACTAAAACAACAATGTCAATTTTACTCAAATAGAAACCTATAAATAGCAAAATCAGAGAAACTGATTCAGAAACTGAAGTGGTCTCTTAATTTTTTTTTCCAGAGCTCTATTTACGGTTTGCTGGAGGCGGGTTTCAGACGTAATAAAGTGCAGATCAAACAGTAGTCAGCTCCGTAGTGTCCGCGCCGATTCAGCAGCTGAATAATATATTGAATTGGAAGTCTTTGTCGCTGGCTCGTCCACCCACTCCCTCCTCTCTCTCTTTCACACAAACACACACACTGCAGTTGTGCCCGGCCTCTGTGTTTCGACGGAGAGTAATGGACTGTGGTCGGTCTGCCTGCGCCGGGCTTTTCCGTCTCGATGGAGAGTTTTATTTGGTGTTCAGAGGAAAGCTAATTATGCGTGATTTGAAAAGAATTGCTGCATGAATGAATGAAAAAAAGCCGGCGGCAGATTCACAGCCTGACTGGAGTAACGGATCTGAGTGTGGGTGGGTGAGAGTGTGTGTGTGTGTGTGTGTGTGTGTGTGTGTGTGTGTGTGTGTGTGTGTGTGTGTGTGTGTGTGTTTTAACAGCTGCAGTCCAGTCCTGACATGAAGACATAAAGCAGCACAGAATTTGTACAGGACCAGTATTCATTCGTTCATTCATTCAGACAGACAGAAATCAATTAATTCACTGATTCATTTAGTTATTCAGTCACACAGTGTTTCCGTCATTCATTCACTCATTTATTTATTTAGTCAGTAATTCAGTCCTGCAAAGAGTCCTTTGCTCATTCCACTCATCCACTCATTTGTTCACTCATTAATTGAATTTCTTTTTTATTAAAAAAAATAAATTCTGGACAATTTATTTGGCCTGCCATTAATTCTTTTTTTTTTCAGTGATTGATTCATTTATTCATTCAGTCAGTCAGTGATTCCTTTATTTATTCTGTGAACCGGTCAGTGATTCATTTATTCATTCAATTAATCACTCAGTCATTTAATCATCCCTTCATTTGTTTGCTCATTAATTAAAAATATATATATATATATATATATTTATTAAACCAGTCATTAATTCACTCATTCATTCATTTATTCAGTCTGTAGTTCAGCCAGGCAGACAGTCCTATGCTCATTCATCCACTCATTTGCTCACTCATTAATTAAAAAATAATTTATAAAACCAGACAATGATTTATTTATTCATTAATTCATCTGAAAAATTAATTTGCCCTGCCATTGATTAAAAAATATATATTTATTCAGTGACTGATTCATTTATTCATTCAGTCAATTACTCAGTCATTTGATCATTCATCCATTCATTTGTTTACTCATTAATTTAAAAAGTATTTATTAAAACAGTCAGTGATTCATTCATTCATTCATCCAATCAGTGATTTATTCATTTAGTCAATCATTTAGTCAACTTAGTTAGCCACTCATTTATCCATTTATTTGGCCAGTCATTCATTAAATTATTCATTTAATCAGGGATCGATTCATTTATTCATTCAGTCAATCAGACAGTGAGTCATGTATTCATTCAGTCCACCAGTCAAATGACAGTCAGTCATTTGCTCATTCATCAACTCATCTGTTCACTTATCAATTCAGTCAGGCATTCATTCTTTCATTAATTTATCTGAAAAGGTCATTTGGCCAACCATTAAAAAACAATTCATTCAGTCAATCAATCAGTCATTAATTCAGTCCCCCAGTCAATCATTTTCTCAATAATCCATTAATTTATTCATTTAGTCAATTAGTCAGTGATTCATGTGTTCATTTAGTCAATTAGTCAGTGATTCATGTATTCATTTAGTTAATCAGTCAGTGATTAATTTATTCATTTAGTCAGTCAGTCAGTGATTCATGTATTCATTCACTCAATCAGTCACTCATTCATTCAATCCCCCTGTCAGGCAGACAGTCACTTGTTCATTTATCCATTCATTTCTTCAGTCATTACTAAAAAAATGAATTTATTAAATCATTAATCATTAACTAATTTATTCATTAATTCATTCAGTGATTTACATTTGCAGTCAATATTTTATTCATTCAGTCATACATTCTGTTTTATTTTTTTTAAGTCATTCAGAGGTGAACTTGTTTGTGTGCTTTGGCTCATTGTCCTGCTGCAGAACCCAAGTACACCTGAGCTTGAGGTCACGGACAGATGACAGGATATTCTCCTTCAGGATTTTCTGGTAAACAGCAGAATTCCTGCTTTCATCTGTTACAGCAAGTTATCCAGCAGCCCCAGACCATCACTCACACACACTACCACCACCATGTTTTACTACGTTCAGTATGATGTTCTTTTTGACTGAAATTATGTGTTAGTTTTACGCCAGACGTAACGGCATACACACCTTCTAAAAAGTTCCACTTTTGTCACGTCAGTCCAAAAAAATAATCCTGGAGAAAGTCCTGGAGATCATTAAGATGTTTGTTGGTAAATGTGAGATGAGTTTTTACCTTGGAACTCTCACATGGAGACCATTTTCACCCAGTCTCTTTCGCTTATAAATATTGTTCGGGGTTATTTTGTTTGGGATCTCCTGGATGAGTTGTCCATGCCCTTTTGGAGTACTTTCTTTAGGTCGGCCGGTCACTCCTGGGAAGGTTCACCAGTGTTCCATTCCTGTTTTCTCCATTAGTGAATAATAATAGCTCTCACTGTGGTTCTCTGGAGTTTCAAAGCTTTAGAAATCACTTTATAACATTTCCTTTTCCAGACTGATAGATGATCAATGACTTTGTTTTCTGATCTGTTTTTTTATTTTTTTTATTTCTTCAGATCACGGCACGATGTGTAGCTTTTTGCTGTGTGTGTGTGTGTGTGTGTGTGTGTGTGTGTGTGTGCGCGCGTGTGTGTCCAGCAGAGGGCGCAGCTGCGTGTGTGCTGCCGCGTGGCGATGCCTGCGGAATGTTAAAGCTTAAATCTGCTGCAGCGGCACAAGCTCCACCCCCACACTGCACACACACACACTCACTCACTCACTCACGCATGCACGCGCGCGCGCCGCGCAGGGACGTGAGTGAAAGTGTGTGTGAGTGGGAGAGTGTGTGAGTGTGTGTGTGTGTGCGCGCGCGTTAGAGTGTGTGTGTATGGGGGATTCCCTGTGCCCTGCTGCCCCTCTGCTCTGTGTGTGTGTGTGTGTGTGTGTGTGCGTGCAGATGCTGGAGGAGGAGCTGCTTTGTTGTGGAACTCGTGCGCTCTGTCACTGCTGCAATGCAGAGAAAGAGAGAGAGAGAGAGAGAGAGAGAGAGAGAGAGCGCGCGTGGATGTGTGTGTGTGTGTGGGTATGAATGACTGTATTGGCGTGGGTGCATAGATGTAGTGTGTGTGTGTGTAAGTATGCATGAATATGTATCAGTCTGCACTCATGAGTGTGTGTGTGTGTGTGTGTGTGGTTCAGTGCTGCCTTCACACGCAGTCAGCACTCTTGTCCTTTTAAGGTAATGATACTAATTGTTATTTTTTTATTTATCTGTATTTTTTAAATAATACACTCATTAATAAAAAAAATCGCATCACAAGCAGAAACGTAAACGGTTACAGGTGTGGGCGTAAAACTACTTCCCCTACTCCACTGTCTAAAAGCTCTAAACAATCAGGAGATCCCCGGTTCCAATCCCAGTCATGCAGCTTGCCATCAGCTACTGGAGCCCTAAGAAAGCGTTAATTGGCCTTGCTCTCTCTGGGTACAGTAGATGGTGCTATTTTCTCTCATCACTTTCCAAAGGGTGATGTCGATCAGCACAAAGCATCTGTGAGCTGATGTATGTGAACCGAGTCGCTGCGTTTTCCTCCAAGTGCGCTGTGATGTATCGGAGGAGGAGTGTGCTAGTCTTCCCCCTCCTGGTGTTGGGGCATCACTAGTGATGGGGAAAGTCCTAATGAGTGGGTTGAGCTGAAGCCATATTAGCTGTGTACTTTAGCAATCCCTGTGAGCCCAGCTCATATTTTTTAGCTGGAAAACAGGCAGTTTGTAAAGAGGTAGAAAACTGAATAAACTGATATTAAGCATGATAAATAGTGATGATTACTTAATTTAGTTTAATGTAAAAATGAACTTAAACCTGCCGTTTGCTGGCTCTCCTGGCTGGCCTCTTCCGCACAAGTCAGTGGTCAGTGGGTGTGTTTACCTATAAATAACTCTATATAACATTAGAATAAATCCTTATAAACATAGAGTCAGTGGTCAGTGAGAGTGTCTACCTTTAAATAACTGTATATAACATTAGAATAAACCCAAATAAACATAAAGTTAGTGGTCAGTAAGTGTGTATACCTGTAAAACTCTAGATAATGTTTGAATTAAGCCATATAAACAATGTCAATGTTCAGTGAGAGTGTCTACCTGTAGTAACCTCTATATAATATTAGAATAAACCCAAATAAACATAAAGTCAGTGGTCAGTGAGTGTCTACCTGTAAAAAAAGAACACTTTCACTCTCTCACACACACACAAACACATACACACACACATTTATGCACACTCACATATTCATTCACAATCACACACTCTAAAACATTTTCTCTCTCTCTCTCTCTCTCTCTCTCTCTCTCTCTCACTCTCTGCCTCTCTCGCGCACACACTCACACACTCCACTAACCCACTGCCTCCCGGTTTCCCCATTCACCGATCAAGTTACGCGGCGAGGGAAGCGGTGCAGTGTGTGTGTGCAAGTGAGTGTGTGTGAGAGCGAGACTGCAGCATCATTGGAGAGAGGCTCTCGCGTGCAGTGCGGTAGAACGTGCAGGTGAGGGGGGGAGGCGGGGGCCAGGAAGAGAGGAGGGGAGGAGGAGGCGCGTGGACCGAGAATGCGGGACTTCTCTCTCTCTCTCTTTCTTACACACATATACACACACACACAGACACACTCTCTCTCTCTCTCGTTCTCTTACACACACACACACACACTCATGCTCGTTCACTCTCGCGCACTTGCAGTTCTACCCCTCCGCAGAAATCACTCTTCCTCTTGAAAGAGAGAAAGAAGCATGCGCTCGCTTTCGCTTCAACTTTGCAGAGAGGACACAGAGAGGACTGCAGAGTGAGAGAGAGAGAGAGAGAGAGAGAGAGAAAGCGAGAGAGCAAGAAAAGGAAGGAGGAACAGCACGAGACGGTCCTGCAGAGAGAAAAAGAGGACGACTTTAAAACACAGAGAGAGAAAGAGATAGAGAGAGAGATAAAGAGGCAGAGAGAGATAGAGGGAGACTCTACGGAGGGGCACAAAGACGATCGTACTGGGAGGGAGAGAGAGAGAGAGAGATAGAGCGCGTGTGCGCGAGAGAGAGGGAGCAAGGGAGAAGGAGAGAGAGGGGAGGGACAGAGAGCAAGAAGGAGAGAGAGAAGCAAAAGAGAGAGGGAGGGAGGGAGAGCGAGGGAGAGAGAGAGACAGAGAGAGAGAAGCGTCCCGAGCTGAAGTCACGGACGGATCTCGCTCTCTTTTGTGTTCTGCTGCATTGCAGTTTAAAACAGTGGAGGGACCCGCAGCATCTCAATGAAGCGGATAAAGTGAGCGAGAGCGACCAGCTGCACTCTGGGAGATACGCGTGAAGGTGCATCTACGTAGATGTGTGTACGAGTGGCGCACGCATACACTCGTACATTCCGAATTCTTGCTGAAAGTGGACTCTGTTGGATTTGTCTCTTGGATGTGCGCCGGACTCTGAAGTGAGTGATGGGAGTATATCCTCATTCCTCATTCCGACTGTGTGTGAACGTGACTGGAGAACTAACGGAACTGAAGGCTTTCTCTTAAAAAGAAGACGAGCAGGCGTTTGACCGGTCTGGGCAGTGATAGAGGAAGCAAGGCAGCGCTGGAGTGGAGCCCGCTAGTTCTGGGCAACTGCAGAATAGCAGAGAGCGAGAGAGAGAGAGAGAGAGAGAGAGAGAAGAAGAGTCAGTAAAAGAGAGAGCCAGCGAGCCTGCGGGACAGAGTAAGAGCGTGCGAGAGAGAGAGCCATGGGTAGCAAGAGTGTTGGCGCATTGCAATCAGCGCTGCGCTGCTACCTCGTGCTCGTCCTGCAGCTGCTGACTCAGCTAAAGCCTGTGGACTCTGCGCTGCGCTACAGGATAGCGGAGGAGGGTCTGCCGGATGTTCGCATTGGGAACGTGGCTGCTGACCTGGGGCTCTCCACGTCTGGCATTGGCACTGGGGATGTCACCTTTGCGCTGGAGTCCGGGGCCGAGTTCTTCAAAATTGACAATGTGACTGGGGAGCTGACCACCAGCAGTCGAAGGATCGACCGCGAGAAGCTCCCCCAGTGCCAGATGATCTTTGATGAAAATGAGTGTTTCTTAGACTTTGAAGTTTCCGTCATAGGCCCCCTGCAGAGCTGGGTGGACCTGTTTGAAGGCCGCATAGTAGTTACTGATGTCAATGACAACACGCCTTCCTTCCCTTCCCCTGTGCTGACTCTGTCTGTTGAGGAGAACCGACCCATTGGGACACTGTACCTTTTACCCACGGCAACTGACCGCGACTTTGGGCGCAATGGAATCGACCGCTACGAACTTGTCCAGGATAGCAGGGACCAGCGGCGGCCTGCAAGTGCTACTATGCCTGCTGGGATCAACAATGGAGCAGGTGACAGGAGGCGAGGCCAGGAGGCGGGATCTGTACCAGCTGGGCGGAGCAATGTGTTTGAACTTCAGGTCGCGGACACACCTGATGGTCAAAAGCAGCCTCAACTGATTGTCAAAGGCCCTCTTGACCGCGAGGCAAGGGATTCTTTCGAGCTCGTGCTACGTGTTCGGGATGGTGGGAATCCGCCACGGTCGTCACAGGCTCTGCTCCGAGTTGCAATCACAGATGTGAATGACAACAGCCCACGGTTCGAGAGGGCTGTGTATGAGGCAGAAATGGGGGAAAACACTCCGCCTGGGACTCCAGTGCTGCAGGTTCGAGCCTCAGACCGCGATATTGGAGTGAACGGGCAAGTGGAATATGTATTCGGTGCTGCCACAGAATCGGTGAGGCGACTGCTAAGGCTAGACGAAGCTTCCGGTTGGCTCAGTGTCCTGCACCGGATTGACCGAGAGGAAGTTTCGCAGCTACGCTTCACGGTGACTGCTAGGGACCGTGGGCAACCTCCTCGCACCGACCGGGCCACGGTCATCCTAAATGTACGAGACGAGAATGACAACGTGCCAGTGGTTGAAATTCGTAAAATCGGACGCATTCTAGTGCGGGATGGTGCAGCCATGGTTCCAGAAAATGTTCTTGTGGACACTCCAGTAGCACTGGTGCAAGTATCTGACCGTGATCAAGGAGAAAATGGTGCTGTGACTTGTACCGTGGTGGGAGATGTTCCGTTCACACTGAAACCAGCAGGTGAAAATGCACTAGCTCCACCTCCCCCACCTACGGATGATGCCTTTGAGCGAAACAAGAAAAAGTTCTTTTTGCACACTTCAGCACTCCTGGACTATGAGGCCACTCGGGATTACACTGTCACCATCGTAGCCGTGGACTCAGGAAGTCCGAGCCTGTCTAGCAACAGTACCCTAATGGTGCGGGTGGTTGACATAAATGACCATGCACCTACTTTTGCTCAGAGTTTAGTAGAGGTACACTTTGCTGAAAATAACGCACCAGGAGAGCGGGTGGTAACTGTAGTGGCTGCAGATGCTGACAGTGGGAAAAATGCAGAAATTGCATACTCCTTGGATCCATCAGTAAACGGCGCATTTTATATTGATGCTGATAATGGAGACATTCGGGCTACAGGTGCTCTGGACAGAGAGCAAAGGGAGAGGTACGAATTTCGTGTGATTGCAAGAGATAAGGGTTCGCCTTCATTGCAAGGTTCAGCAACTGTAGTTGTCCAGGTTACAGACAGAAATGACAACGCACCAAAATTCGTCCAGGAGGTGTTCACCTTCTACGTCAAAGAAAACCTTCTGGCCAATAGTCCTGTCGGCATGGTCACTGTTACGGATGCTGATGAAGGGGAAAATGCAGAGTTGTGTCTGTTTGTGGAAGAGGATGAGGAAGAAGAGGAAGCAGGGGGTCGAAGACAGGAACTGTTTTCCATCGAGAACAACACGGGCACTATTTTTTCAGCTGCGTCTTTTGACCGCGAAAGCCGTAGCACATACACTTTTCGAGTCCGAGCAGTGGACGGAGGGGAACCACCAAGATCTGCAACCGCCACTGTCTCTCTTTTCGTCACGGACGAAAATGACAACGCCCCATCCGTCACTGCTCCTGCTAACGAGTCTTACACACTTCTTCCTCCAGCCAGCGGGGCTCGGACCGTGGTCCGGACTGTGATGGCCTCAGATGGAGATGCTGGTTCCAACGCGGACTTGCGCTATGCCTTGGTTGGGGGTAACCCCTTCCAGCTGTTTGAAATCGGCCCTAGCAGTGGCGTCATCACCCTAGCTGAACCGCTGGAGAGGAGGCACCGAGGACTCCATCGCCTGGTGGTGCGAGTTAACGACAGTGGTGTTCCCTCACTCTGCGCCACCGCACTCGTGCATGTCTTCATCAACGAGAGCCTCACTAACGCCACCCTGGTGGATGCACAGGTATGAGACACAGTCGCCAAAACACTAAAGCGGTACTTTATTGGCCTTCTCCTGGAGACTTGCGCTACTCTTTAAATGTGTAGGGAAAGCAATTAAGTTTGTTTTTTGAATTTCTGAAAACAAAAGTGTAAAGTTTGACTTTCACTATACAGCAATTTTCTTAATTCAATTCTAACAAGGCCAAGACTCTTGTTTTCTTGATCAGTCGAGATCCAAACTGGTCCTGAAAGTTACCCTCCAGGATAAGGCCTGCACAAACTCAGCAGAGACACAACAGTGAGGCACCCGCAACATGGCATTAAGAGTACTGCAGAACTGACTTATAGTCTTATATACTAAAACTATACATAATTCAACACATCAATACAACAGAGACAAAGGTGAGACAGTAGAGACACCATAAAAACACAATTTCAAAAGAACAGAAAGTGAGACACAATAGAGTTGAATTACAACAACAAAAATACCAACACAATACTGACCATAGTAACACAATATTTCTCTCAAATTCCACATAAAAATATTTCAGACTTTCAGACTTCAAATAATGCGAAGAAAACAAGTTCATATTCATAAAGTTTTAAGTCCAAAAATCAATATCTGGTTGAATAACCCTGGTTGGTTTTTAATCACAGTTTTCATGCATCTTGGCATCATGTTCTCCTCCACCAGTCTTACACACTGCTTTTGGATAACTTTATGCTGCTTTACTCCTGGGGCAAAAATTCAAGCAGTTCAGCTTGGTTTAATGGCTTGGTTTGATCCATCTTCCTTTCGATTATATTCCAGAGTTTTTTCAAATTTGGCAAAATCAAAGAAACTCATCATTTTTAAGTGGTCTCATTTTTTTCTAGTGCTGTATGTGTATTGAGACACAATAGAGACACAAGACAGGCATAATAGAGGTAAAAGTAAGACACGTGAAAGAAAACAACAGTAGACAAGAAACACAATGGAGCTTTAATGAGAGCGCAACAAAGACACAAAAGCTAAGCTACACAATGACAACAGTAATGAGACACAATAGAGACCATATATAATATAAACAGCAAAATATAGACAATACTAAGGCTAATTTTCTTTCACATTAAATTCACACTACTGACACAAAAGTGAGACATAATGGAGACAAAGCAGATGTGAGACGTGTATTGACATACAATAGAGACACAATATCAACACATTTGAGAAAAATTTAGACAAAATTACAACACAGTAAAAAGAAACACATTACCACAATATACCAAGACAGAAATGAGACGCAATAGAGAAACATTGGAGACCAAAGTGAGACACAATAGAATGAGACACAATAGAAACACAACAGAATTTATACACAACAGAGAAAAAGTGACGCATAATGAAGATACAATACATACACATGATACATGAGACATGATGACAATACAATTGAGAAATTGAGACATTGATTGAGACACAAAAGAGACACACTGTTGTACAGCAGTGGTACAGTAGTGAAGTGCTGCAGCTCTTTCTAATAGTCTCTAGTAACTCTTTTCTATAGAGCAGTGAACAACAGCTTCCACACACCACACTGACCACACACACACCACACACACACACACACACACACACTTGCAAATGGAGGATAATGGTGCTTGGTAAAGCAGCTGATGGGACAGTAGGAGAGGATGATGCGCTGGTGCTGAATGTAAAACGAGTGTGAACATGTTCACCAGCGCAGCGGAACACAGAGGTGCATTGTGGTCCGTGACGGGACAGTATTGAGCGAAGTGGCGTCGCGTTACTCAGACAGGAAATCACCCTGCTGCCGTCCAGTAAACCTGCTGATACATATTCATAATTCACACACACACACACACACACACACACTCACACACACACACACTCACACACACACACACTCACACACACACAAACACACACTCACACACACACACAGAGATGCTTGCACTGTAAAAGTATGATTGAGTGCCTCAGCCTTGACATGATAATTGAAAAGTCTGAGCACTGCAGCAGGAGAATGTGTGTGTGTGTGTGTGCGTGTGTGTGTGTGTGTGTGTGTGTGTGTGTGTGTGTGTGTGTGTGTGTGTGTGTGTGTGTGTGTGCGTGTGTGCGTGTTTCTGTGCGTTTGGAGAAGCTCAATGCAGGAAAGCTGTAAAAAGAATATGTCATTATATTAGAGTGAACACTCCATTTATTACTCTCTCTCTCTCTCTCTATTCACTTTTCTTTCTCATTTTTTTCTCTCTTTTTTTACTCTCTCTTCTTCTCTCTTTTCTTTCATGTTCTCATTTTTGTCTCTTTTCTATCTCATTTTCTCCTACCACCTACTTCTCTTCTCTTTGCTCATTTTGCTCCTGTCGTTTCTTGTTCATTCTTGTCCTTTCTTATTTCCTTCTCTCTTCTTTCCATTTTTGGTTTCACTTCTTTTTCTTTTTCTTCTCTTCTCTCTTTTTTTCTCAACTTTAACTTTTTGGTCTCCATTCTTTCTCTTCTCTTCTCTCTCTTTCTTCAATTTCTCTCTTCTTTCCCTTTTTGGTCTCACTTTTTTCTCCTATCCTCTTTCCTTACTTTTATTTCTGCTTTCCCTTTTCACTATTTTGTATTTTTTCTGTCTCATTCTGTTTCTCCCACTTTCTCTATTTCTTCTTTTCTTTCTTTCTCTTTGTCCTCCCTTTTTTGTCTTTTTTTCTCTTTCTCTTTTCTTATTTCTCTCTTGTTTCTCTCTCTTTTCTTTTTTATCTTTCTCCTATCTGTCTCACTTACTTTCTCCTTTAATTTTCTTTTCTCTCTGTTTCACTTTTCTATTTTATTCTATTAATTTCTCCTTAATTCTCTTCTCTTCTCTATCACTCTTTGTTCTTTCTTACCAACTTGTACCTTCTTTCACTCATTTCGTTTCTACTTTATTGCTCTTCTCGCTTTATCTGTTTCTTACTTTTTGTCATTCTCACTTTTCCTACATTTCGGTCTGAACCACGTCTCTCTCTCTCTCTCTCTCTCTCTCTCTTTCACTTTCTCACTCTCGTACTCACACTTCACATTTTCCACTTTTTCTATTTCCGTCTCTTCGCCCGCAACAATCACATTATCACTCTCACTCTCTCCATCATTCCTCTCTCTTCATCACTTCCTTTTCTCATACTCTACTTGTCATTTTTTTCACCTTTTCTTATTACCTTGCTTCTGCTGTATTCCTACCTCTCTCTCTCCCTCTCTCTCCCTCTCTCTCGCTCTATCTCACTCACACTTTCTCACACTTTCTCAGGTTGCCCGCAGTCTGTCAGTTCCCCTCTCTCTGGACATTGCGGGGGATCCAGACACTGACCGCGCTCTGGGAAAACAGCGCCTCAGTGTGGCCATCGGAGTTCTGGCGGGCGCGGCGGCCGTCATCCTGGTGATCCTGCTGGTGGTAACGGCACGGCAGTGTGGTTCCCAAGCCAAGAATGGCTACGAAGCCGGGAAGAAGGAGCCGGAGGAGGACTTCTTCAGTCCGCAGCCTCCGCCCCTGAAGCCGCAGGGCGACCGCGGACGTAAGCCAAGGCGAGACAAGCGTGGCGCCAACGGGACCGCCAAGAGCGACCGCTCCCTCTACAGTGGCATCGTCACGGTCAACGGATGCCGCCGCGGCAATGTAGAAGAAGAAGAGGAGGATGAGGAAGTCAGCAACGCCAGCGAACGGATAGCGGCCCGCTACTGCGCCGCAGCTAACGGTGACCCCTGCAGCCCTCGCCTGGGAACTCGGCGGCATCAGTCCAGTCCAGATCTGGCCCGACACTACAAGTCCAGTTCGCCGCTGCCTGCTGTCCACCTGCAGCCCAACTCGCCACCGGCCGAAGGGAAGAAGCACCAGGCCGTGCAGGAGCTGCCCCCCACCAACACCTTCACCGGCGGGAACGCCGATGCCATGAGCCTCGGGTCCGACCAGTGCTCCGACTACAGCTGCCAGAACGCCAAGTACAGCAAACAGGTACGACCTCTAACTTCTAACCTCCTGCTGCTGCTGCTGTTGACATCACTGGTGGTTGATGGTCAAGGTCATTTTACATTTAGAGTGCAGGCAAATTGGATTCATCATTTCATCTAATCAGATTTGCCTATCCTGACATCACAAAGGTATCTGTTTCAGCATTGGCCATTGTGGTTAGAAGGCAACCTTTGGCGCTTTTCCTAAACAACCTCAACAATCTTCGTCACTCTGGACTAGATGTGGTTGTTGTTTGTTGTGTTGTGTGTTGAGTGATTGGCACAAACAGAATGTTAAAATCTAGTGGATTTGGGCATCCAGACTTGTTTTGGATCCAGTTTAAGAAAATCTGACTTTATGTGGATTCTTTAGAGTGTTGTTCACACTCTTTAAAAAGATAATCTGGATACAAACCTAGATAAGACAACTTTTCAGGGATTTGGGCTGGTCCAAACTGTTGATTAGCGTGAGGAATCGTGATTGTCTACAAGCTTTGTCAATGCTGGATTGGCTTCCAGTGTGGTCTTGTCGATCAACCAGCTTGGTTAAGCCTGGTCTTAATGTAAACCGATGCTGGTGGACCACCTAAACCATCAAACCCAACGTCAAATATACCACAGCTTGATGAGGCGACCAGTTTGGGATGGTCTAAACTCCACTCAGTGTTGGTTTCTTAGAGTTTTCCTTGTGTTTCTCTCTTGTTTTTCTCCATGATTGGCTTGTTTTTGAACGCACACTACTTCTTGATCAATCGGTTCTGTGCAGTCTGTTTGAGTTGAAACGTAAGAAACGTCTTGGCTCTTCATAACGATGTTGTTTTTGAGTACATCAGCCCATTACTGATCCACGGCTTGGTCTTGATTCACGCCTGTTTTGATAACAGAACCAGACTGTCTGTATCAGTAATGAGGACACTTGCTAACGATGGCCTTTAGACTTTAGTTCTTGCTCGAATTCACACTTTAAAACATTCCTGGAAGAAAATTGGATGTTCTTGTTCTTAAGAAAAGGCTTGGAAGTAGAGATTTGTGTCTAGGGTGGTAGAAATTGAACACTGTATCGCCAAGGAAATTAGACGAGCCTCCAAGGTATTGTCATAAGAAATAAGTTAAAACATAGGTAATTGTATTCATCTTACAAAACATTGTTTCAATTGGGATTACGTTAAGAATCTGGGCTAATCTGAGTAATTTACTAATTATTATCAGCTGATAGTGATCTAATCCCAATATCTCAACATTAAGGTCCAATTCCTTTTCTCTTTTGTACCCCTACCCCTTTGTTTTAAAACCGAGGCAAATGAGATCTGCAGTTCTTTGCATTTTGTTCTGTTTTTTTTGTGACCTCCTGGATGAGTTGTCCATGCCCTTTTGGAGTAATTTCGAATGGCCGGCCACTCCTGGGAAGGTTCACCATTGTTTAATGTTTTATTAATTGTGAATAGTAGCTCTCACTGTGGTTCTCTGGAGTCCCAAAAGCTTTAGAAATGACTTTGTAACCTTTTCCAGACTTTGTTTTCCTCATCAGTTCTTGAATTTCTTCAGATTGGGGCATGATGTCTTGTTTTTTGAGATCCTTAATCCTGCTTTTCGTTGTCAGACAAGTTATATTTGCGTGATTTCTTGATTTCTGGTTGTGGCTTTCCAAAATATGTAGTTAATCACAGTTCATTCATGGGGGATAATTACTTTTTGTATTTACTCAGGTTATCTTTGTCTGATATTAAGGTAAGGTAAATGCAAATACTTTTTTTTCAAGGCACTGTAAGTGTCCTTGTTTTGAAGAAGATACTGGGAGGAAGATATGTGTGTCTAGAAGCTTCTAAGGTAGAAGTAAAGCATCACTAATTAGACCTAATTAGTGTCCAGTCATCACAGTTAGATGTTTTAGGTCCGTATTATTGGGCTGTAAGTGTCCAGGTGTAGTTTTTTATTGTAAATATTCTCCTGACTCTATTAGAATCTCTATTATTGGGCCTGTTGGAGCTAACGATGTGTGGTTAGGAGGTTGCCTGGCGGTTGCCTGGCTCTGGTTATTTTTTATTATTATTATTTATTTATTTACTCGTTTTAAGCAACTTGTTTAAATGTCTGTGTTTTCCTGTCAGCTTTCCGTTCCCGTGTCTCTTCCCTCAGGCGGGTTTGCGCTGTTTACCCTCATGAACGTAGACAGGAACGTTTCTCCACTGTTTTTTTTTTTTTTTTGGGCTCTTCTTCGGCTGTTTTTGGAACTGGCCTGGATGAGCTGTCTGCTAGCTTTCAGTAGGTGCTAGACTGTTCCTCTGAATTTCATATTCTTCTAGTTAAAGATACCCCTATCCATTTTTATAGCCCTAAACCAGAGTAACTAATGAGTATCCTCGAGTATTTATCTGATCTGAGTACCTTAATATTGAGTATCACCCAGTACTAAACTGATCTGAGTACCTTAATACTGAGTATCATCCAGTACTAAACTGATCTGATCTGAGTACCTTAATACTGAGTATCACCCAGTACTAAACTGATCTGAGTACCTTAATACTGAGTATCATCCAGTACTAAACTGATCTGATCTGAGTACCTTAATACTGAGTATCATCCAGTACTAAACTGATCTGATCTGTCTACCTTAATATTGAGTATCACCCAGTACTAAACTGATCTGATCTAAGTACCTTAATGCTGAGTATCATCCAGTACTAAACTGATCTGATCTAAGTACCTTAATGCTGAGTATCATCCAGTACTAAACTGATCTGATCTAAGTACCTTAATGCTGAGTATCATCCAAAACCTGATCTAAGTACCTTAATACTGAGTATCATCCAAAAACTGATCTGATCTCAGTACCTTAATGTTAAGTATCTTCCACTACAGATCTGATCTGAGTACCTTAATACTGAGTATCATCCAGTACTAAACTGATCTGATCTGAGTACCTTAAATCTGAGTAACTGATCTGATTTGAGTATCTTAATGTTGAGTATATCCAGTACTGATCTGATCTGAGTACCTTCCAGTACTTATTTGGTCTGAGTACCTTAATACTGAGTATCATCCAGTATTAAACTGATCTGATCTGAGTACCTTAATACTGATGAGCATCCAAAAAAACTGATCTGAGTACCTTAATACTGAGTATCATCCAGTATTAAACTGATCGGATCTGAGTACCTTAATACTGAGTATCATCCAGTATTAAACTGATCTGAGTACCTTACTACTGAGTATCATCCAGTACTAAACTGATCTGATCTAAGTACCTTAAATCTGAGTAACTGATCTGATTTGAGTATCTTAATGTTGAGTATATCCAGTACTGATCTGATCTGAGTACCTTCCAGTACTTATTTGGTCTGAGTACCTTAATACTGAGTATCATCCAGTATTAAACTGATCTGATCTGAGTACCTTAATACTGATGAGCATCCAAAAAAACTGATCTGAGTACCTTAATACTGAGTATCATCCAGTACTAAACTGATCTGATCTGAGTACCTTAATACTGAGTATCACCCAGTACTAAACTGATCTGAGTACCTTAATACTGAGTATCATCCAGTATTAAACTGATCTGAGTACCTTAATACTGAGTATTATCCAGTATTAAACTGATCTGAGTACCTTACTACTGAGTATCATCCAGTACTAAACTGATCTGATCTAAGTACCTTAATACTGAGTATCATCCAGTACTGATCACATCTACGTATTTGATTTGAGTACCTTAATGTTGAGTATCATCCAACACTGATCTGATCTGAGTATCTTAATACTGAGTATCATCCAAAAACTAATCTGAGTACCTTAATAGTATAGTATCATTCAAAGCTAATCTAAGTTAAGTATCTTAATACTAAGTATCATCTTACACTGATCCAATCTAAGTTCCTTAATACTGAGTATCATCCAAAAACCAATCTGATCTGAGTACCTCCAAATACTGATCTAAGTACCTCAGTTTTGAGTATCATCCAAAAACTGATCTGATACCTTAATGATAAGTATCGTCCAAAAACTAATCAGATCTGAGTATTTTTAGTTACCAGGAGACCATACAAAATATGACCCACTTTGCTTGGTGTGTCCACTGGCATCCTTAGCCATTTGTAAGTGTGTGTGTGTGTTTGTGTGTGTGTGTTTGTGTAGGTTAGAGTCAAAGTGCTGTAGAAAGAGCACTTGAGTGAATTAGCTCCAGCGCTAAAGTTGTTGGTGTATCCTCTTGTGTTATTCTGATCACAATCAGTGTGGCCGCTAGGCTAACAGCTAATAACATAATGGGCAGGAGCTGTTTGCGGCGTCGGGGCCGGTGTTGGCCCCGGGCCGGGCGCTCTGTCCACTGCAGCACTTAGACTGCCTGCGCTAAAAACACTCTCTTCAGCTGCTGCGATTCAGCGGCGTTATCATTTCCATTTTCCGCCGGGGTATTTATAGCGCTCCGACGTGCTGAAGAAGGGAGTTCTGGCCAGCTGAGCCTGTTTTAAAACTTATTACACTCTTGCTTCTACTTTTACTTGCAGTAATACAGTAATAATACACTTCCCGTTTCCCAGGGGGTCCAAGACCACTTAACTAAGGACATTTTCACACCTGCAGTATTCAGTCTATATTGGTCTTAAGTGCAATTCCTGTGGGCAGGGGTGAATACAGTAATCATAGTGCTCGTGGGTGGCACTACTGTCTAAGTGCTTTGTAATATTTGTAGTATAACACTCTAAATGTAGTTATTCTGATGATATACACTGAGATTGAGCTACAGTATAAAAATACAGGATACAAAAATTAAGAGACCACTTCAGTTTCTGAATTAATTTCTCTGATTTTGCTATTTATAGGAATATGCTTGAGTAAAATGAACATTGTTATTTTATTCTATAAACTACAGACAACATTTCTGCTAAATTCCACATTTAAAAAAAATATATTTTAGAGCATTTATTTGCAGAAAATGAGAAATGGCTGAAATAACAAAAAGAGTTTTCAGACCTCAAATAATGGTTTTTAATCACAGTTTTCATGCATCTTCATGCAATTTCATGTTCTCCTCCACCAGTCTTACACGCTGATTTTGGCTGTAACTTTATGCCTGCACTCCTGATGCTAAAATTCAAGCAGTTCAGCTTGGTTTGATCATCTTGTGATCATCGATCTTGCTCTTGATTATATTCCAAAAAATGAAGAAACTCATCATTATTAAGTGGGTTAATTTTTTCTTTGCAGAGCTGTACACAGTATTTATAACACTCTAAATGTAGGAGGTACAGTGCTGTAAAAAAAGTATTTGCCCCCTACACATTTCTTTCATTTTTACAGCTTTTAAATGGGAATTTGATTTATTAGGAGGAAAAAACACTATTAAATCTCCCCAAGTTATAAGCATTTGCCCCTAGATCTGGCAACGGGTCTTTTACATCTCTGTGGAGGAATTTTGTTCCACTTTTCTTTCAGAATTGTTTTAATTCAGCTACTTTGGAGGGTTTTTGAGCATGGAGCATGCCTGAGCGAAAAAAGTCACAATCTCTTTCTGGATTTTCTGGTAGAAAGCAGAATTCATAGATCTTTAAATGTTGGTCTGATTTATTTTTTTTTTTTGTGACCTCGTAGATGAGTTGTCCATGTCCTTTCGAAGTACTTTCAGTAAGCCTGTCACTGCTGGAAAGTTTCACCACTGTTCCATGTTTTCTTCATATTATATATTGGTCTGATATTAATGTTTGTTTGATAATTTGAACAGAAAAATGTAAGTATGACAAAAAAAGCACAGACAAAAGAAATCTGTAAAGGGGCCAATACATTTTATTGCACTGTATTGTATTGATACAGAGTGTGAGGGAGTTACAGTCTCTTAACTTAACGTGAATAGGATTTAGAGGTTTATAAGCTCTCCGTAAAGCTTGACCAACCTAGCAACAGTTGCTATGGAATGCCGCGGCAGTGGGCGGGGCCTGCAGAGGTGGGTTAGGGCCAGATTTAGCCCCGGTAGCCGCTGTTTCAGAATCGCTGCTCTGCTTTTCTGAGGGAAGTAGGCTGTGGAGCAGAAGGCCAGCGCTAACCTATTTTTCCTCCTCCGAACTCCAGCGTGTGTGTGTGTGTGTGTGTGTGTGTGTGTGTGTGTGTGTGTGTGTGTGTGTGTGAGAACATCACTGCGGCTCTGCGGCTCAATTCATCACTCGTCTCTTCTCGTCTCGTTTTACCTTCCTCTTCTCTCTCTCCTGTTCTCCAGATCCTCCTGACAGTCTTTCTACCTCTCTCTCTTTCTCTCTCTCTTTTTTCTATCTCTCTCATTCTCTCGTTCTCTCTTCCTCTCTGTCTTCTTCTGACACCCGTCGAGCCCCCCGGACCCCTGCCTCTACACTGATCTGTGTCTACCTGTTACCACTACAACTCAGATAGAGTGAGAGAGAAAGAGAGAGAGCTAGAGGGGACAGAGGACGAGCCAGAGAGAGAGAGAGAGGGATGGTGAGAAGGATGTGTGAGAGAGCGAGAGAGAGAGAGAGATGGGGGATA